>NC_134356.1:699251135-699323635 GCF_048569485.1 Anomaloglossus baeobatrachus
TTATTCTGTATAAGGTACAAAACTAGACAACACACATCAGTACTCACTGTTACCTGGGAACATGTGTACAGTGCACAATCGGACAACACAGTTGGACGAGACTGTTTTCATATAATACTGTATACAGCACTCAACTGTACAACACAACCATACTACACTGTGATCAATGTTGAATAGAGTACAAGTAGAGAACACACAGCCTAATACACTGTGATGAATGCTGCATACAGTGTACAAGCAGACAACACACAACCGTACTACACTGTGATCAATGCTGCATAAAGAGTACAAGCAGTCAACACACAACCGTACTACACTGTGATCAATGCTGCATAAAGAGTACAAACAGAGAACACACAGCCGTGCTACACTATGATGAATGCAGCATAGAGAGTACAAGTAGAGAGCACACAGCCTAATACACTGTGATGAATGCTGCATACAGTGTACAAGCAGACAACACACAGCCGTACTACACTGATGAATGCTGCGTAAAAACACACAGCCGAACTACACTGTGATCAATGCTGCATAGAGTACAAGCAGACAACACACAGCCGTACTACACTGTGATGAATGCTGCATACAGTGTACAAGCAGACAACACACAGTCGTACTACACTGTGATCAATGCTGCATAGAGTACAAGCAGACAACACATAGCCGTACTACACTGTGATCAATGCTGCATAACAAGTACAAGCAGACAACACACAGCCGTACTACACTGTGATCAATGCTGCATAAAAAGTACAAGCAGACAACACACAGCCGTACTACACTGTGATCAATGCTGCATACAGTGTACAAGCAGACAACACACAGTCGTACTACACTGTGATCAATGCTGCATAAAAAGTACAAGCAGACAACACACAGCCGTACTACACTGTGATCAATGCTGCATAGAGTACAAGCAGACAACACATAGCCGTACTACACTGTGATCAATGCTGCATAACAAGTACAAGCAGACAACACACAGCCGTACTACACTGTGATGAATGCTGCATACAGTGTACAAGCAGACAACACACAGCCGTACTACACTGTGATCAATGCTGCATAAAGAGTACAAGCAGACAACACACAACCGTACTACACTGTGATCAATGCTGCATAAAGAGTACAAGCAGACAACACACAGCCGTACTACACTATGATGAATGCTGCATAAAGAGTACAAGTAGAGAACACACAGCCTAATACACTGTGATTAATGCTGCATAGAGTACAAGCAGACAACACACAGCCGTACTACACTGTTACTGGTGAACAACGGTGTAAACAGTGTATTAGCAGAAAAAACACAGCCACACTACACTTTTACAACCAGACTATTAGTACGGATGCTCCGCAAGTTGCACCTGATAGGTTCTCTTTTTGTCCATTAGCATACACAGGGTAACACAACTACGCTTGTCTCGCCCTCTCGAGGGGATTGTGAGTTCATTACGAGCAGCAAGGAACAAACTCATCTATTTTTGGATTTAGTATAAAGTGCTTTAATAAAAGGTTACACAAGATGAAATAATAAAAAGACATCGTACCGGTGAAACCGTGCAAAACATACGACTTATGAACTGGATCCGTGAAGAGGAGGAGGACGCCGCGGGAAATATGACAGATCTGCAATACTGGCTGCCTCTCCAAGGGTCTGACAATGACATTCGGGAGATGTTATAGAGGGTTCTCACCAGACCACCAGAGGACTAATGCCTCTCCTGGGGTCTGACAATGACATTCGGGAGATGTTATAGAGGAGTGTCACCAGACCACCAGAGGACTAATGCCTCTCCTGGGGTCTGACAATGACATTCGGGTGATATTGTAGAGGGGTCTCACCAGACCACCAGAGAACTAATGCCTTTCCTGGGGTCTGACAATGACATTCGGGAGATGTTATAGAGGAGTGTCACCAGACCACCAGAGGACTAATGCCTCTCCTAGGGTCTGACAATGACATTCGGGAGATGTTATAGAGGGGTCTCACCAGACCACCAGAGGACTAATGCCTCTCCTGGGGTCTCACAATCGGGAGATGTTATAGAGGGTTCTCACCAGACCACCAGAGGACTAATGCCTCTCCTGGAGTCTGACAATGACATTCGGGAGATATTGTAGAGGAGTCTCACCAGACCACCAGAGGACTAATGCCTCTCCTGGGGTCTCACACTCGGGAGATGTTATAGAGGGGTCTCACCCGACCACCAGAGGACTAATGCCTCTCCTGGGGTCTGACAATGACATTCGGGAGATGTTATAGAGGAGTGTCACCAGACCACCAGAGGACTAATGCCTCTCCTGGGGTCTGACAATGACAATCGGGAGATGTTATAGAGGGTTCTCACCAGACCACCAGAGGACTAATGCCTCTCCTGGGGTCTGACAATCGGGAGATGTTATAGAGGGTTCTCACCAGACCACCAGAGGACTAATGCCTCTCCTGGGGTCTGACAATGACATTCGGGAGATGTTACAGAGGGGTCTCACCAGACCACCAGAGGACTAATGCCTCTCCTGGGGTCTGACAATGACATTCGGGAGATATTGTAGAGGAGTCTCACCAGACCACCAGAGGACTAATGCCACTCCTGGGGTCTGACAATGACATTCGGGTGATATTGTAGAGGGGTCTCACCAGACCACCAGAGGACTAATGCCTCTCCTGGGGTCTGACAATGACAATCGGGAGATGTTATAGAGGGTTCTCACCAGACCACCAGAGGACTAATGCCTCTCCTGGGGTCTGACAATGACATTCGGGAGATGTTATAGAGGAGTGTCACCAGACCACCAGAGGACTAATGCCTCTCCTAGGGTCTGACAATGACATTCGGGAGATGTTATAGAGGGGTCTCACCAGACCACCAGAGGACTAATGCCTCTCCTGGGGTCTGACAATGACATTCGGGTGATATTGTAGAGGGGTCTCACCAGACCACCAGAGGACCAATTCCTCTCCTGGGGTCTGACAATGACATTCGAGAGATTTATAGAGGGGTCTCACCAGACGATGACATCTCATTAAATTCAATTCTGATCCAGTTTTGGGGCCGTATTTCTGCTGTTGTACACTTTTTCCCACAGGAACACCCTAGAGAAACAACTAAAATACCGACTGTCCTTCATTTTGATATTCAGAAGTGTCTTTCAAGCGTTCAACAAGTAGCACACACACAAATACGATATTGTGTTCCTGTGTTTGCTGCCAGACAGCAAACCTTTTGCCGTATCACCCACAGATGGAAATATGTCCCCCGATCATGGATATATTTATGGATTGTGTCCAGCTTGGATTACATAGACATGGCACAGAAGATATTGTACTTCCATTGTCATGTGAGGCCTCTGAAACAGTTGTTGTCTGCTTTACCTGTACATAGTGGGTGTGAGGGGGTCGCCAGGCAGAGATCCAAGACCCCCAGCCACGGATCTGTATACCTAGCTCCATTTATGACACCCAGGTACACTACAAATCACACGATCCGTGGCACACTGATAGAGAACATCACAATCTCTGCTCAATACCCTGTTATCTGGGTACACCCCAATCCCTACACACTGCGGATATACCACAATGCCAACATAATAAACTGTTTCCTGGGACAACCACAATGCAATGTCACCAGGGTACTGTATACAGCGCACAAGCAGACTATGACAACCGGGATACACCACAAACAAAAACAGTCAGATAACACTGTTAACCTGACAAACCACAGCTAACTGGGTACACCCATGTCCCTACACAACACATCACCTGAGTACACAAAAACCAACACAACACCGTTACCTGGGGGACCCCACAATCCCTGCACAACACACACCTAGATACACATCAATCCTACACTACACTATTACCAAAGAAGACCATAATTCCTACACAACACACAGTTACCTGGGTACAAGGTCATAAACAACACAGTTACCTAGATACACCTCAATCCTACACTACAGTGTTACCAGAGTACACCGCCATCTCTACTCTACACAGTTACCTACATACACGTCAATCCTACACTACACGGTTACCAAAGTACACCGCAATCTCTACACAGTAACCTAGATACACCTCAATCCAACACTACAGTGTTACCAGAGTACACCGCAATCTCTACTCTACACAGTTACCAAAGTACACCGCAATCTCTACACAGTAACCTAGATACACCTCAATCCTACACTACAGTGTTACCAGAGTACACCGCCATCTCTACTCTACACAGTTACCTAGATACACGTCAATCCTACACTACACGGTTACCAGAGTACACCGCAATCTCTACTCTACACAGTTACCTAGATACACCTCAGTCCTACACTACACGGTTACCAGAGTACACCGCAATCTCTACATAGTAACCTAGATACACCTCAGTCCTACACTACACGGTTACCAGAGTACACCGCAATCTCTACTCCACACAGTTACCTAGATACACCTCAGTCCTACACTACACGGTTACCAAAGTACACCGCAATCTCTACACAGTAACCTAGATACACCTCAGTCCTACACTACACGGTTACCAGAGTACACCGCAATCTCTACTCCACAGTTACCTAGATACACCTCAGTCCTACACTACACGGTTACCAGAGTACACCGCAATCTCTACACAGTAACCTAGATACACCTCAGTCCTACACTACACGGTTACCAGAGTACACCGCAATCTCTACACAGTAACCTAGATACACCTCAGTCCTACACTACATGGTTACCAGAGTACACCGCAATCTCTACTCCACACAGTTACCTAGATACACCTCAGTCCTACACTACACGGTTACCAAAGTACACCGCAATCTCTACACAGTAACCTAGATACACGTCAATCCTACACTACACAGTTACCTGAGTACACCGCAATCTCTACTCTACACAGTTACCTAGATACACGTCAATCCTACACTACACGGTTACCTGAGTACACCGCAATCTCTACTCTACACAGTTACCTAGATACACCTCAGTCCTACACTACACGGTTACCAGAGTACACCGCAATCTCTACACAGTAACCTAGATACACCTCAGTCCTACACTACACGGTTACCAGAGTACACCGCAATCTCTACTCCACAGTTACCTAGATACACCTCAGTCCTACACTACACGGTTACCAAAGTACACCGCAATCTCTACACAGTATCCTAGATACACGTCAATCCTACACTACACAGTTACCTGAGTACACCGCAATCTCTACTCTACACAGTTACCTAGATACACTTCAATCCTACACTACACGGTTACCTGAGTACACCGCAATCTCTACTCTACAGTTACCTAGATACACGTCAATCCTACACTACAGTGTTACCAGAGTACACCGCAATCTCTACTCTACACAGTTACCTAGATACACGTCAATCCCACACTACACGGTTACCAGAGTACACCGCAATCTCTACTCTACACAGTTACCTAGATACACCTCAGTCCTACACTACACGGTTACCAGAGTACACTGCAATCCTTACACAATTCACTGTCACCTGGGTACATGATCATAAATAACACATTGGTGCCGGGATTCACCTCAATCCTACACTACACTGTTAGCAGAGTACACCGTAGTCCCTAAACAACACAGTTGCCTAGGTACACCTTAATCCTACACTACACTGTTACCAAAGTACACCACAATCCCTACACAACACACAGTTACCTAGATAGACTTCAATCCCACGGTACACTGTTACCAGAGTACACCATAATTCCAACACAACACACAGTTACCTGGGTACAAGGTCATAAACAACACACAGTTACCTAGATACACATCAATCCTACACTACACTGTTAATAGAGTACACAATAGTCCCTACACAACGCACTCACCTGGGCACACGATCAAACAACACCCCGATGCCAGGATACACCTCAATCCTACACTACACTGTTACAATAGTACACCATACTCCCTACAGAACACACAGTTGCCTTGATACACCTCAATCCTACACTACACTGTTACCATAGTCCACCACAATCCCTACACAACACACTGTCACCTGGACACATGATCATACAACACACTGATGCCAGGATACACCTCAATCCTACACTACACTGTTACCAGAGTCCACCACAATCCCTACACAACACACTGTCACCTGGACACATGATCATACAACACACTGATGCCAGGATACACCTCAATCCTATACTACACTGTTACCAGAGTCCACCACAATCCCTACACAACGCACGGTCACCTGGGCACATAATCATAAACACCACATAGATGCTGGGATACACCTCAATTACTACACAGGACTCTAACACTGGAAAACACAAGCAACTACACTATTACCAGACTATCCCTATACAACACCATGTTACCTGGTTACACCACCGTCCACACAATGTAAGGTTACTGGGCACTCCACAGCCCCTACACAATATACATTAACACTACACCATTTTTTGGGAACACCACGATCCCGTCACAACACACAGTTACAGTAGACTGTTAGCTAAGTACACTACAATCACAACACAACACTATGAGTGTACCGATACCTTGTACTTGGTTGGTAATCTGCACAGCCTTACACTCATTGATGAAGTCCCCTGTAAATTATTGAGAGTATTCAGTCTTTTTGGGACAGAGTTCATCATGCGGCACTTTGAGAATGGCCGATCTTTGCCAGCTGCTCATAGTAGGAGCTCCACATCTGTCAGATTGCGGGACGTCTGCAGTGTACAGCGCTCTCTTCAGGTCACCACAGATTTTTCCCTGGGACTCAGGTCTTGTTTTGGCCATTCAAGAACTTCCATATTCTTCTGGAGAAGCCATTCTTTTCGTGATTTGTAGGTTGCTTATGGTCATTGTCAAATACATCAGACCAGAAGGAATTGACTGATATTTGGAAATCTCCAGAATTCCCTCCCCTTTGTCTAAAGCCCCAGTTCCAGCTGCTGAAAACCATCCCTAAAGCACAATGCTGCCTCCACCATGCCTCACTGTGGGGATGCTGATCTTCTGGAGATGAGCAGTGTTGGCTTTGCACCTTTTGGAAGTATGGGAACTAAGTATGGCCAAAAAGTCCCCTCTCACCACACAGAAGACATTTTACCACAGGGTTACAATGTAAGTTTTGGATTTTTTTTCTCTGTAATAAAAGGCTTCTGTCTTGCCCCCCCCCCCCCACAGGCCAGACGTATGAAGAATACAGGAGATTGCGGTCACATGCAGGACACAAGTACTGGCCAGAAATTCCTGATGTTCTTTTAATGGTGCTGTCGGCCTTTTCCAGCCTCCAGGACAAATTGTCTTCTTGTCTTTTAATTTTTGGGAGGACGCCCAGTTCTAGGTAACGTGACAGTTGTGTGAGATTTCAGCCCCTTCTTGATGACCTCTTCATAGTGATACATGGTAAATGTAATGTCCTGTACCTTCTTCTGACTGACAACCTTCCACAGGATCCCTTTGCGGTGTTGTCAGCTGTTTACAGACCAGATAATATCAAGAACATCCTCCGAGAACAGCGACACTTTGTCTGATTGTACAGTATGGCCGCCGAGCACTGACCACTATGTAACATGGGGGTATATGTGATTGGCTGATTACAACCACAACCTCATCCCCAAGGGTGTTTACACTTATGCAAACTTGTCGTTCTTTTTATTTTCCCTTCCACATGATTTCAGTTGTTTCTCAGTGGATTTGTACAGATTTATGGGCAACATTAAAAGGTACAAAAAGTTCAAAAATGATACTTCTTGGTATGATTTTTGTGCTTGGCATTGCATCAGGGGGTGTGTAAACTTTTTATATCTACTGTTATTTTTTTTTATCTATGTAGTCCACAGACCTCTAACAGAAGGCGACGGTTTTACCTGGACACCCGGTAATTAGGCTAAGCGGATAATCCCAGACAAGCTGCAGTCTGACCGGGGGGGATTGCCCAACGACTGTACCTATCTGCACCATTACAGCATTAGCATCACATTGTTAGCCCCCACATCACAATCCTATGTAGACAATATACAGTATATACACACACGCACATTATATATATATATATATATATATATATATACACACACACTATACATATTATAGCTTGTATACAAACTACAACGTAACTTGAATACTGTGGAATCCACTACACCAGGGGGAAAAGAATATTACAACAGCGGCACCTGATGGATACAACACATAAACCAAATTACAGCTATGTAAGTCTATAAGTACAACAATCACACCTAACACCACAAGCTGCAAATATTGTACCTCACACAAGCGTCTACACCACACAATTTCTACAGACAACACCCTCTATAAGTCACAGCCTGGACCCAAATGAACCCGGTACGTGGAAATAAGTCAAACCACACAACCACCAACCAATGTCATCGTGACAGCCAAGCTACACCGGTACATACCAACATCACCGTCCTCCGCGCGGCCGCCTAACAGTACCAGCGCCTGTCAACAACATTGTTTTCCAGACACCCAAACTACACCAGTACCTGCTGACATCAATCTTCCAAGCAAATTGTTAAAGACGACCAGTTCCTGTAAAAATTATTCCAACCAACATCCAACCAGACTACACCAGCACCTGCCAACACCCAAACTAGCAGACACCCAACCAACCCACTAACGTATCAGCCAACACTAGGCTTCCAGACAAACCATTGAATTGTACCACAAACTATAGACGTTATAGTCTGTCAGACACATAACCAAATTATGCAACAAAACAAGTATTGAATACAACCATCAGTCTTCCAGAGAAACCATCAGACTAACTGCCAACACCACAATCCTCTATATACACACAACCAAAGTACACCAGTACCTGCCAACACAAAAGCCTTCCAGACACCAAACCAGCCTACACCAGAAGCTGCCAACACCAAAGTCTTCCAGACACCAAACCAGCCTACACCAGAAGCTGCCAACACCAAAGTCTTCCAGACAACCAGACTACACCAGTACCTGCCAACACCAAAGTCTTCCAGACACCAAACCAGCCTACACCAGAAGCTTCCAACACCAAAGTCTTCCAGACACCCAACCAGACTACACCAGTACCTGCCAACACCAAAGTCTTCCAGACACCCAACCAGACTACAGCAGAAGCTTCCAACACCAAAGTCTTCCAGACACTCAACCAGACTACACCAGAAGCTGCCAACACCAAAGTCTTCCAGACACTCAACCAGACTACACCAGAAGCTGCCAACACCAAAGTCTTCCAGACACTCAACCAGACTACACCAGAAGCTGCCAACACCAGTCTTCCACTCAACCAGACTACACCAGAAGCTGCCAACACCAAAGTCTTCCAGACACTCAACCAGACTACACCAGAAGCTGCCAACACCAAAGTCTTCCAGACACTCAACCAGACTACACCAGAAGCTGCCAACACCAAAGTCTTCCAGACACTCAACCAGACTACACCAGTACCTGCCACCACCAAAGTCTTCCAGACACTCAACCAGACTACACCAGTACCTGCCACCACCAAAGTCTTCCAGACACTCAACCAGACTACACCAGTACCTGCCACCACCAAAGTCTTCCAGACACTCAACCAGACTACACCAGAAGCTGCCAACACCAAAGTCTTCCAGACACTCAACCAGACTACACCAGTACCTGCCACCACCAAAGTCTTCCAGACACCAAACAGACTACACCAGTACCTGCCACCACCAAAGTCTTCCAGACACTCAACCAGACTACACCAGTACCTGCCACCACCAAAGTCTTCCAGACACTCAACCAGACTACACCAGTACCTGCCACCACCAAAGTCTTCCAGACACCAAACAGACTACACCAGTACCTGCCACCACCAAAGTCTTCCAGACACTCAACCAGACTACACCAGTACCTGCCACCACCAAAGTCTTCCAGACACCCAACCAGAGTACACCAGAAGCGGACAACACCAAAGTCTTCCAGACACCAAACAGACTACGTTATTACTTTCCAAATTCACACTTTACCAAACTCCCAAAGCAAGTAGCACCAGTCTCCAGGCAAACTACACCAGTGCCTGCCCACATCACAGTCTCCCGGACACTACCCAATACTCCAGCACCAGTCCACACCTCAGCTGTTCAGACGCCTACACAAATACACAAGTACATGAGTACATCTTGCAGTTATACGGTTTTATTTCAGTTGCGGCATTATATTTGAGGGGGTCCCGGCGGAGAAGGTTTCCGTTGAAAATTTGCAAGATATACACACATTCCACTGAGCCGTGATCACAGTTATAGGCAAGATTCAAAGAATGAGAGCAGGACCATGTCCTAAATGGACTCCGGAGCCTGAAACCGGCGCAGTCACCACTGAGCCACAAACCGGAGGATTCCCCACTGAGCCACAAACCTGAGCATTCACCACTGAGCCACAAACCGGAGCATTCACCACTGAGACAGAAACCTGAGCATTCACCACTGAGCCAGAAACCTGAGCATTCACCACAGCCACTGAGACACAAACCTGAGCATTCACCACTGAGCCAGAAATCTGAGCATTCACCACTGAGCCAGAAATCTGAGCATTCACCACTGAGCCACAAACCGGAGCATTCACCACTGAGCCACAAACCTGAGCATTCACCACTGAGCCACAAACCTGAGCATTCACCACTGAGCCACAAACCTGAGCATTCACCACTGAGCCACAAACTTGAGCATTCACCACTGAGCCAGAAATCTGAGCATTCACCACTGAGCCACAAACCTGAGCATTCACCACTGAGCCACAAACCTGAGCATTCACCACTGAGCCACAAACCTGAGCATTCACCACTGAGCCACAAACCTGAGCATTCACCACTGAGCTACAAACCTAAGCATTCACCACTGAGCCAGAAACCTGAGCATTCACCACTGAGCCAGAAACCTGAGCATTCACCACTGAGCCAGAAACCTGAGCATTCACCACTGAGCCACAAACCTGAGCATTCACCACTGAGCCAGAAATCTGAGCATTCACCACTGAGCCACAAACCTGAGCATTCACCACTGAGCCAGAAACCTGAGCATTCACCACTGAGCCAGAAATCTGAGCATTCACTACTGAGCCACAAACCCAAGCATTCACCACTGAGCCACAAACCTGAGTATTCACCACTGAGCTTTCATTTACTCCGAAAAACTACGGCCGATGTGAGCGATAAAAAGGCAGAGCGAAGGGTTTCCATATACCCAGTAATGGGACATATATAACACATATCCATCGTTACAACATGAGGAGGGTAACGCAGGGAGTATCCGGAGCTCGTACACGGGCGAGTGCAGGGAGGCGCCAGCCCTGAAATCTAGAAGGGGTTAACTGTCCTCCTGACCAGCAGTAAATTACCCCTAACAAGCACCGGGCGCCCCCCCCCCTCCCCCGACATCACTCACTGGCTTCACGCAATCATTTAAGAAGATCAGATTATTACAGGGGGAGGGCGAGGGCGGCAGAAGAGGAGGAAGGGACCGCTCACACCACCGCCCGCCACCAACACGTCCTGCAGGACTACATGTATGACCACAGAAAAGCCGGCCCGCCCCCTGCAGGGTGATAAAGAAAAAAGAGCTGTGACTCCGCCCCCTGCAGGGTGATACAGGGAGAAGAGTTGTGACCCCACCCCCTGCAGGGTGATACAGAGACAAGAGCTGTGACCCCGCCCCCTGCAGGGTGATACAGGGAGAAGAGCTGTGACCCCGCCCCCTGCAGGGTGATACAGGGAGAAGAGCTGTGACCCCGCCCCCCGCAGGGTGATAGAGACAAGAGCTGTGACCCCGCCCCCTGCAGGGTGATAGAGACAAGAGCTATGACCCCGCCCCCTGCAGGGTGATACAGAGAGAAGGGAGCTGTGACCCCGCCCACTGCAGGGTGATACAGAGAGAAGGGAGCTGTGACCCCGCCCCCTGCAGGGTGATACAGAGAGAAGGGAGCTGTGACCCCGCCCCCTGCAGGGTGATACAGAGAGAAGGGAGCTGTGACCCCGCCCCTTGCAGGGTGATACAGAGAGAAGGGAGCTGTGACCCCGCCCCCTGCAGGGTGATACAGATAGTGAGGAGCTGTGCCCCCACCCCCTGTAGGGTGATACAGAGGTAAGCTGTGACCCCGCCCCCTGCAGGGTGATAGAGAGGTAAGCTGTGCCCCCGCCCCCTGCAGGGTGATACAGAGAGGTAAGCTGTGCCCCCGCCCCCTGCAGGGTGATACAGAGGTAAGCTGTGACCCCGCCCCCTGCAGTGTGATACAGAGAGGTAAGCTGTGCCCCTGCCCCTTGCAGGGTGATACAGAGGTAAGCTGTGCCCCCGCCCCCTGCAGGGTGATACAGAGGTAAGCTGTGCCCCCGCCCCCTGCAGGGTGATACAGAGGTAAGCTGTGCCCCCGCCCCCTGCAGGGTGATACAGAGGTAAGCTGTGCCCCCGCCCCCTGCAGGGTTATACAGAGAGGTAAGCTGTGCCCCCGCCCCCTGCAGGGTGATACAGAGGTAAGCTGTGCCCCCTGCAGGGTTATACAGAGAGGTAAGCTGTGCCCCCGCCCCCTGCAGGGTGATACAGAGGTAAGCTGTGCCCCCGCCCCCTGCAGGGTGATACAGAGGTAAGCTGTGCCCCGCCCCCTGCAGGGTGATACAGAGGTAAGCTGTGCCCCCGCCCCCTGCAGGGTGATACAGAGGTAAGCTGTGCCCCGCCCCCTGCAGGGTGATAGAGAGGTAAGCTGTGCCCCCGCCCCCTGCAGGGTGATAGAGAGGTAAGCTGTGCCCCCGCCCCCTGCAGGGTGATACAGAGGTAAGCTGTACCCCCGCCCCCTGCAGGGTGATACAGAGGTAAGCTGTGCCCCCGCCCCCTGCAGGGTGATACAGAGGTAAGCTGTGCCCCCGCCCCCTGCAGAGTGATACAGAGGTAAGCTGTGCCCCCGCCCCCTGCAGGGTGATACAGAGGTAAGCTGTGCCCCCGCCCCCTGTAGGGTGATACAGAGAGGTAAGCTGTGCCCCCGCCCCCTGTAGGGTGATACAGAGGTAAGCTGTACCCCCGCCCCCTGCAGGGTGATACAGAGGTAAGCTGTGCCCCCGCCCCCTGCAGGGTGATACAGAGGTAAGCTGTGCCCCCGCCCCCTGCAGGGTTATACAGAGAGGTAAGCTGTGCCCCGCCCTCTGTAGGGTGATACAGAGGTAAGCTGTGCCCCCGCCCCCTGCAGGGTGATAGAGAGGTAAGCTGTGCCCCCGCCCCCTGCAGGGTGATACAGAGGTAAGCTGTGCCCCCGCCCCCTGCAGGGTGATAGAGAGGTAAGCTGTGCCCCCGCCCCCTGCAGGGTGATACAAAGAGAAGGGAGCTGTGCCCCGCCCCCTGCAGGGTGATACAGAGGTAAGCTGTGCCCCGCCCCCTGCAGGGTGATACAGAGGTAAGCTGTGCCCCCGCCCCCTGCAGGGTGATACAGAGAGGTTAGCTGTGCCCCGCCCCCTGCAGGGTGATACAGAGGTAAGCTGTGCCCCCGCCCCCTGCAGGGTGATACAGAGGTAAGCTGTGCCCCCGCCCCCTGCAGGGTGATACAGAGGTAAGCTGTGCCCCCGCCCCCTGCAGGGTGATACAGAGGTAAGCTGTGCCCCCGCCCCCTGCAGGGTGATACAGAGGTAAGCTGTGCCCCCGCCCCCTGCAGGGTGATACAGAGGTAAGCTGTGCCCCGCCCCCTGCAGGGTGATACAGAGGTAAGCTGTGCCCCGCCCCCTGCAGGGTGATACAGAGGTAAGCTGTGCCCCGCCCCCTGCAGAGGGCGCTCTCTGTCCTGGTCTCCCCCCTCCTGTGATTCGGGGCAGCTGCCTGTCTCTGTGTCAGGAATGGCATGTCCCGTCACCGCGTCCTTCCCTAGCTAACACCACAGCCCGGCTGGATTCAGGTTGTTGTCGGGCGCTGAAAGATGGAAGACAAAAATAGAAGAGGAGGCTCCTGCCGCCCCCAGGCCCGGCGCCGGAGGCCTGGCACAGGAGCAGAGGCTGGCAGGAGGAGGCCGCGTGCACACACCTGTGCCCAGCAATAACCCCAACACAGCGCCCCCCGGAAGCCAGCGGAACACCCCCAAACACAGGAGGCCCGCCGAGCCCCCCCAAACACAGCGCCCCCCGGAGGCCAGCAGTGCACCACCAAACACAAAAGGCCAGCGGAGCCCCCCCAAACACAGGAGGCCAGCGGTGCCCCCCCAAACACAGGAGGCCATCAGAGCCCCCCAAACACAGCGCCCCCCGGAGGCCAGCAGTGCCCCCCCAAACATAGGAGGCCAGCCGAGCCCCCCCAAACACAGCGCCCCCCGGAGGCCAGCAGTGCCCCCCCCCAAACACAGGAGGCCAGCAGTTCACCCCCAAACACAGGAGGCCAGCGGAGTGCCCGAACACAGCGCCCCCCGGAGGCCAGCAGTTCACCCCCAAACACAGGAGGCCAGCGGAGTGCCCGAAAACAGGGTCCCCCGGAGGCCAGCCAAGCCCCCCCAAACACAGAAAACCAGCAGAACCCCAGAACGCAGCGACTACCGGAGGCCAGCAGTGCACCCCCCGAACACAGGAGGCCAGCGGAGCCCCCGAACACAGGAGGCCAGCGGAGCCCCCGAACACAGGAGGCCAGCGGAGCCCCCGAACACAGGAGGCCAGCGGAGCCCCCGAACACAGGAGGCCAGCGGAGCCCCCGAACACAGGAGGCCAGCGGAGCCCCCGAACACAGGAGGCCAGCGGAGCCCCCGAACACAGCGTCTCCCGGAGGCCAGCAGTGAACCCCCCAAACATAGGAGGCCAGCCGAGCCCCCCCAAACACAGCGCCCCCCGGAGGCCAGCAGTGCCCCCCCCCCAAACACAGGAGGCCAGCAGTTCACCCCCAAACACAGGAGGCCAGCGGAGTGCCCGAACACAGCGCCCCCCGGAGGCCAGCAGTGCACCCCCCGAACACAGGAGGCCAGCGGAGCCCCCGAACACAGGAGGCCAGCGGAGCCCCCGAACACAGGAGGCCAGCGGAGCCCCCGAACACAGGAGGCCAGCGGAGCCCCCGAACACAGGAGGCCAGCGGAGCCCCCGAACACAGGAGGCCAGCGGAGCCCCCGAACACAGGAGGCCAGCGGAGCCCCCGAACACAGCGTCTCCCGGAGGCCAGCAGTGAACCCCCCAAACACAGGAGGCCAGCGGAGCCCCCTCGAACACAGGATGCCAGCCGCGACCCCCGGAGGCCAGCAGTGCACCCCCAAACACAGGAGGCCAGCCGAGCCCCCGAACACAGCGACCCCCGGTGGCCAGCCGAGCCCCCCCAAACACAGGAGGACAGCGGAGCCCCCGAACACAGCGACCCCCAGCGGCCAGCCGAGCCCCCCCAAACACAGGAGGACAGCGGAGCCCCCGAACACAGCGCCCCCTGGAGGCCAGCAGTTCACCCCCAAACATAGGAGTCCAGCGGAGCCCCCCCAAACACAGGAGGCCAGCAGTGACCCCCAAACACAGGAGGCCAGCAGTGCCCCCCCAAACACAGGAGGCCAACGGAACCCCCCGAACACAGGAGACCAGCGATGCCCCCCAAACACAGGAGGCCAGCAGTGACCCCCAAACACAGGAGGCCAGCAGTGACCCCCAAAAACAGGAGGCCAGCAGTGACCCCCAAAAACAGGAGGCCAGCAGTGACCCCCAAACACAGGAGGCCAGCAGTGCCCCCCCAAACACAGGAGGCCAACGGAACCCCCCGAACACAGGAGGCCAGCGGTGCCCCCCCGAACACAGGAGGCTAGCGCTGACAAAGCCAGGACTCCAGCAAAACCCCACAAACACAGGAAGTCAGCAGAGCCCCCTGAAAAGAGGAGGCCAGGGACATCCTACGTCTCAAGACCCTCTGAGGTGTGGGATATACCCGGTGTATCAGGACTCTCTGAGGTGCAGGATATACCCGGTGTATCAGGACCCTCTGAGGTGCGGGGTATACCCGGTGTATCAGGACCCTCTGAGGTGCGGGGTATACCCGGTGTATCAGGACCCTCTGAGGAGCAGGATATACCCGGTGTATCAGGACCCTCTGAGGTGCAGGATATACCCGGTGTATCAGGACCCTCTGAGGTGCGGGATATACCCGGTGTATCAGGACCCTCTGAGGTGCAGGATATACCCGGTGTATCAGGACCCTCTGAGGTGCAGGATATACCCGGTGTATCAGGACCCTCTGAGGTGCAGGATATACCCGGTGTATCAGGACCCTCTGAGGTGAGGGATATACCCGGTGTATCAGGACCCTCTGAGGTGCAGGATATACCCGGTGTATCAGGACCCTCTGAGGTGCAGGATATACCCGGTGTATCAGGACCCTCTAAGGTGCGGGATATACCCGGTGTATCAGGACCCTCTAAGGTGCGGGATATACCCGGTGTATCAGGACCCTCTGAGGTGCGGGATATACCCGGTGTATCAGGACCCTCTGAGGTGCGGGGTATACCCGGTGTATCAGGACCCTCTGAGGTGCGGGGTATACCCGGTGTATCAGGACCCTCTGAGGAGCAGGATATACCCGGTGTATCAGGACCCTCTGAGGTGCAGGATATACCCGGTGTATCAGGACCCTCTGAGGTGCGGGATATACCCGGTGTATCAGGACCCTCTGAGGTGCAGGATATACCCGGTGTATCAGGACCCTCTGAGGTGCAGGATATACCCGGTGTATCAGGACCCTCTGAGGTGCAGGATATACCCGGTGTATCAGGACCCTCTGAGGTGAGGGATATACCCGGTGTATCAGGACCCTCTGAGGTGCAGGATATACCCGGTGTATCAGGACCCTCTGAGGTGCAGGATATACCCGGTGTATCAGGACCCTCTAAAGTGCGGGATATACCCGGTGTATCAGGACCCTCTAAGGTGCGGGATATACCCGGTGTATCAGGACCCTCTGAGGTGCGGGATATACCCGGTGTATCAGGACCCTCTGAGGTGCGGGGTATACCCGGTGTATCAGGACCCTCTGAGGTGCGGGATATACCAGGTGTATCAGGACCCTCTGAGGTGCAGGATATACCCGGTGTATCAGGACCCTCTGAGGTGCAGGATATACCCGGTGTATCAGGACCCTCTGAGATGCAGGATATACCCGGTGTATCAGGACCCTCTGAGGTGCAGGATATACCCGGTGTATCAGGACCCTCTGAGGTGCAGGATATACCCGGTGTATCAGGACTCTCTGAGGTGCAGGATATACCCGGTGTATCAGGACTCTCTGAGGTGCAGGATATACCCGGTGTATCAGGACTCTCTGAGGTGCAGGATATACCCGGTGTATCAGGATCCTCTGAGGTGCGGGGTATACCCGGTGTATCAGGACCCTCTGAGGTGCAGGATATACCCGGTGTATCAGGATCCTCTGAGGTGCGGGGTATACCCGGTGTATAAGGACCCTCTGAGGTGCGGGGTATACCCGGTGTATCAGGACCCTCTGAGGTGCAGGATATACCCGGTGTATCAGGACCCTCTGAGGTGCGGGGTATACCCGGTGTATAAGGACCCTCTGAGGTGCGGGGTATACCCGGTGTATCAGGAGCCTCTGAGGTGCGGGATATACCCGGTGTATCAGGACCCCCTGAGGTGCAGGATATACCTGGTGTATCAGGACCCTCTGAGGTGCGAGGTATACCCGGTGTATCAGGACCCTCTGAGGTGCGGGGTATACCCGGTGTATCAGGACCCTCTGAGGTGCGGGATATACCCGGTGTATCAGGACCCCCTGAGGTGCAGGATATACCTGGTGTATCAGGATCCTCTGAGGTGCGGGGTATACCCGGTGTATCAGGAGCCTCTGAGGTGCGGGATATACCCGGTGTATCAGGATCCTCTGAGGTGCAGGATATACTTGGTGTATCAGGACCCTCTGAGGTGCGGGATATACCCGGTGTATCAGGACCCTCTGAGGTGCAGGATATACCCGGTGTATCAGGATCCTCTGAGGTGCGGGGTATACCCGGTGTATCAGGAACCTCTGAGGTGCGGGGTATACACGGTGTATCAGGACCCTCTGAGGTGCAGGATATACCCGGTGTATCAGGACCCTCTGAGGTGCAGGATATACCCGGTGTATCAGGACCCTCTGAGGTGCAGGATATACCCGGTGTATCAGGATCCTCTGAGGTGCGGGGTATACCCGGTGTATAAGGACCCTCTGAGGTGCAGGATATACCCGGTGCATCAGGATCCTCTGAGGTGCAGGATATACCCGGTGTATCAGGACCCTCTGAGGTGCAGGATATACCCGGTGTATCAGGACCCTCTGAGGTGCGGGATGTACCCGGTGTATCAGGACCCTCTGAGGTGCAGGATATACCCGGTGCATCAGGATCCTCTGAGGTGCAGGATATACCTGGTGTATCAGGACCCTCTGAGGTGCAGGATATACCTGGTGTATCAGGACCCTCTGAGGTGCGGGGTATACCCGGTGTATCAGGACCCTCTGAGGTGCAGGATATACCCGGTGTATCAGGACCCTCTGAGGTGAGGGATATACCCGGTGTATCAGGACCCTCTGAGGTGAGGGATATACCCAGTGTATCAGGACCCTCTGAGGTGAGGGATATACCCGGTGTATCAGGACCCTCTGAGGTGCGGGGTATACCCGGTGTATCAGGACCCTCTGAGGTGCGGGGTATACCCGGTGTATCAGGACCCTCTGAGGTGCGGGGTATACCCGGTGTATCAGGACCCTCTGAGGAGCAGGATATACCCGGTGTATCAGGACCCTCTGAGGTGCAGGATATACCCGGTGTATCAGGACCCTCTGAGGTGCGGGGTATACCCGGTGTATCAGGACCCTCTGAGGTGCAGGATATACCCGGTGTATCAGGATCATCTGAGGTGCGGGGTATACCCGGTGTATAAGGACCCTCTGAGGTGCGGGGTATACCCGGTGTATCAGGACCCTCTGAGGTGCAGGATATACCCGGTGTATCAGGATCCTCTGAGGTGCGGGGTATACCCGGTGTATAAGGACCCTCTGAGGTGCGGGGTATACCCGGTGTATCAGGATCCTCTGAGGTGCGGGATATACCCGGTGTATCAGGACCCTCTGAGGTGCAGGATATACCCGGTGTATCAGGACCCTCTGAGGTGCAGGATATACCTGGTGTATCAGGACCCTCTGAGGTGCGGGGTATACCCGGTGTATCAGGAGCCTCTGAGGTGCGGGATATACCCGGTGTATCAGGACCCCCTGAGGTGCAGGATATACCCGGTGCATCAGGATCCTCTGAGGTGCAGGATATACCCGGTGTATCAGGACCCTCTGAGGTGCAGGATATACCCGGTGTATCAGGACCCTCTGAGGTGCGGGATGTACCCGGTGTATCAGGACCCTCTGAGGTGCAGGATATACCCGGTGCATCAGGATCCTCTGAGGTGCAGGATATACCTGGTGTATCAGGACCCTCTGAGGTGCAGGATATACCTGGTGTATCAGGACCCTCTGAGGTGCGGGGTATACCCGGTGTATCAGGACCCTCTGAGGTGCAGGATATACCCGGTGTATCAGGACCCTCTGAGGAGCAGGATATACCCGGTGTATCAGGACCCTCTGAGGTGCAGGATAAACCCGGTGTATCAGGACCCTCTGAGGTGCGGGATATACCCGGTGTATCAGGACCCTCTGAGGTGCAGGATATACCCGGTGTATCAGGACCCTCTGAGGTGCAGGATATACCCGGTGTATCAGGACCCTCTGAGGTGCAGGATATACCCGGTGTATCAGGACCCTCTGAGGTGCAGGATATACCCGGTGTATCAGGACCCTCTGAGGTGCGGGATATACCCGGTGTATCAGGACCCTCTGAGGTGCAGGATATACCCGGTGTATCAGGACCCTCTGAGGTGCAGGATATACCCGGTGTATCAGGACCCTCTGAGGTGAGGGATATACCCGGTGTATCAGGACCCTCTGAGGTGCAGGATATACCCGGTGTATCAGGACCCTCTGAGGTGCAGGATATACCCGGTGTATCAGGACCCTCTAAGGTGCGGGATATACCCGGTGTATCAGGACCCTCTGAGGTGCGGGATATACCCGGTGTATCAGGACCCTCTGAGGTGCGGGGTATACCCGGTGTATCAGGACCCTCTGAGGTGCGGGATATACCAGGTGTATCAGGACCCTCTGAGGTGCAGGATATACCCGGTGTATCAGGACCCTCTGAGGTGCAGGATATACTCGGTGTATCAGGACCCTCTGAGATGCAGGATATACCCGGTGTATCAGGACCCTCTGAGGTGCAGGATATACCCGGTGTATCAGGACCCTCTGAGGTGCAGGATATACCCGGTGTATCAGGACCCTCTGAGATGCAGGATATACCCGGTGTATCAGGACCCTCTGAGGTGCAGGATATACCCGGTGTATCAGGACCCTCTGAGGTGCAGGATATACCCGGTGTATCAGGACTCTCTGAGGTGCAGGATATACCCGGTGTATCAGGACTCTCTGAGGTGCAGGATATACCCGGTGTATCAGGACTCTCTGAGGTGCAGGATATACCCGGTGTATCAGGATCCTCTGAGGTGCGGGGTATACCCGGTGTATCAGGACCCTCTGAGGTGCAGGATATACCCGGTGTATCAGGATCCTCTGAGGTGCGGGGTATACCCGGTGTATAAGGACCCTCTGAGGTGCGGGGTATACCCGGTGTATCAGGACCCTCTGAGGTGCAGGATATACCCGGTGTATCAGGACCCTCTGAGGTGCGGGGTATACCCGGTGTATAAGGACCCTCTGAGGTGCGGGATATACCCGGTGTATCAGGACCCCCTGAGGTGCAGGATATACCTGGTGTATCAGGACCCTCTGAGGTGCGAGGTATACCCGGTGTATCAGGACCCTCTGAGGTGCAGGATATACCCGGTGTATCAGGACCCTCTGAGGTGCAGGATATACCCGGTGTATCAGGACCCTCTGAGGTGCAGGATATACCCGGTGTATCAGGACTCTCTGAGGTGCAGGATATACCCGGTGTATCAGGACCCTCTGAGGTGCGGGATGTACCCGGTGTATCAGGACTCTCTGAGGTGCGGGGTATACCCGGTGTATCAGGATCCTCTGAGGTGCGGGGTATACCCGGTGTATCAGGAGCCTCTGAGGTGCGGGATATACCCGGTGTATCAGGATCCTCTGAGGTGCAGGATATACCCGGTGTATCAGGACCCTCTGAGGTGCGGGATATACCCGGTGTATCAGGACCCTCTGAGGTGCAGGATATACCCGGTGTATCAGGACCCTCTGAGGTGCGGGGTATACCCGGTGTATCAGGACCCTCTGAGGTGCAGGATATACCCGGTGTATCAGGACCCTCTGAGGTGCGGGATATACCCGGTGTATCAGGACCCTCTGAGGTGCAGGATATACCCGGTGTATCAGGACCCTCTGAGGTGCGGGGTATACCCGGTGTATCAGGACCCTCTGAGGTGCGGGATGTACCCGGTGTATCAGGACCCTCTGAGGTGCGGGATGTACCCGGTGTATCAGGACTCTCTGAGGTGCGGGGTATACCCGGTGTATCAGGACCCTCTGAGGTGCGGGGTATACCCGGTGTATCAGGACCCTCTGAGGTGCAGGATATACCCGGTGTATCAGGACCCTCTGAGGTGCGGGATATACCCGGTGTATCAGGATCCTCTGAGGTGCAGGATATACCCGGTGTATCAGGATCCTCTGAGGTGCGGGGTATACCCGGTCTATCAGGATCCTCTGAGGTGCGGGATATACCCGGTGTATCAGGATCCTCTGAGGTGCGGGGTATACCCGGTGTATCAGGACCCTCTGAGGTGCGGGGTATACCCGGTGTATCAGGACCCTCTGAGGTGCAGGATATACCCGGTGTATCAGGACCCTCTGAGGTGCAGGATATACCCGGTGTATCAGGACCCTCTGAGGTGCAGGATATACCCGGTGTATCAGGACCCTCTGAGGTGCAGGATATACCCGGTGTATCAGGATCCTCTGAGGTGCGGGGTATACCCGGTGTATCAGGACCCTCTGAGGTGCAGGATATACCCGGTGTATCAGGATCCTCTGAGGTGCGGGGTATACCCGGTGTATAAGGACCCTCTGAGGTGCGGGGTATACCCGGTGTATCAGGACCCTCTGAGGTGCAGGATGAAGGGAATTTTGTTACTTACCGTAAATTCCTTTTCTTCTAGCTCCTATTGGGAGACCCAGACGATTGGGTGTATAGTACTGCCTCCGGAGGCCACACAAAGCATTACACTAAAACGTGTAAGGCCCCTCCCCTTCTGGCTATACACCCCCAGTGGGATCACTGGCTCACCAGTTTTAGTGCAAAAGCAAGAAGGAGGAAAGCCAATAACTGGTTTAAACAAATTCACTCCGAAGTAACATCGGAGAACTGAAAACCATTCAACATGAACAACATGTGTACCCGAAAACAACCAAAAATCCCGAAGGACAACAGGGCGGGTGCTGGGTCTCCCAATAGGAGCTAGAAGAAAAGGAATTTACGGTAAGTAACAAAATTCCCTTCTTCTTCGGCGCTCCATTGGGAGACCCAGACGATTGGGACGTCCAAAAGCTGTCCCTGGGTGGGTAAAGAAATACCTCATGTTAGAGCTGCAAAGACAGCCCTCCCCTACGGGGAGGCAACTGCCGCCTGCAGGACTCTTCTACCTAGGCTGGCGTCCGCCGAAGCATAGGTATGCACCTGATAATGTTTGGTGAAAGTGTGCAGACTCGACCAGGTAGCTGCCTGGCACACCTGTTGAGCCGTAGCCTGGTGCCGTAATGCCCAGGACGCACCCACGGCTCTGGTAGAATGGGCCTTCAGCCCTGATGAAACCGGAAGCCCAGTAGAACGGTAGGCTTCAAGGATTGGTTCCTTGATCCATTGAGCCAGGGTGGATGTTGCAGCCTGCGATCCCTTGCGCTGACCAGTGACAAGGACAAAGAGTGCATCCGAGCGGCGCAGGAGCGCCGTGCGGGAATGTAGATTCTGGGTGCTCTACACCAGATCCAACAATGCAAAGCCATTACATATCGATGAAATGGATAAAAGGAAGGTAAGGAGATATCCTGATTGTGATAAAAAGGGGATACCACCTTAGGGAGAAACTCTGGGATCGGACGCAGCACTACCTTATCTTGGTGAACACCAGGAAGGGAGCTCTGGATGACCGCGCTGCTAGTTCTGACACTCTCCGAAGAGACGTGACCGCTACCAGAAAAGGCCACTTTCTGTGAAAGTCGAGAAAGTGAAAACAACCCTCAGAGGCTCGAAGGGCGGCTCCTAGAGAGCAATTAATACCCTGTGCAGATCCCATGGGTCTGACGGCCTCTTGTACGGAGGGACAATGTGATAATCCCCCTGCAGGAACGTGCGTACCTGAGGAAGTCGTACTAGGCGCTTCTGAAAGAATACCGACAGCGCTGCGACTTGTCCTTTAAGGGAGCCGAGCGACAAACCTTTTCCCAATCCAGATGCAGGAAGGGGGGAAAAAGGAGACAATGCAAATGGCCAGGGAGACACTCCCTAAGCAGAGCACCAAGATAAGAATAACTTCCACGTCTTGTGGGAGATTTTGGCAGACGTCGGCTTCCTAGCCCGTCTCATGGTGGCAATGACGTCTTGAGATAATCCTGAAGACGCTAGGATCTCGGACTCGATGGCCACACAGTCCGGATCAGGGCCGTAGAATTCAGTGGAAAGAACGGCCCTTGGGACAGTAAGTCTGGCCGGTCTGAGAGTGCCCACGGTTGGCCGACCGTGAGATGCCACAGATCCGGGACCACGACCTCCTCGGTCAGTCTGGGACGACGAGGATGGCGCGGCGGCAAGCGGAGCTGAGCTTGCGTAGCACTCTGGGCAACAGTGCCAGAGTAGGAAACACATAGGGTAGCTGGAACTGCGACCAATCCTGAACTAGGACGCCTGCCGCCAGAGCTCTTTGCTCGTGAGACCGCGCCATGAAAATCGGGACCTTGTTGTTGTGCCGAGACGCCATTAGGTCGACGTCCGGCATCCTCCAGCGGCTACAGATTTCCTGACACCATACTGGGTGCAGAGGCCATTCCCCTGCGTCCATGCCCAGGCGACTGAGGAAGCCTGCTTCCCAATTTTCTACGCCCGGGATGTGAACTGCGGATATGGTGGATGCTCTGTCCCCCACCCACATCAGAATCCGCCGGATTGCCTGGTAGGCTTGGCGATGCGTGTTCCGCCTTGGTGGGCGATGTCTGCCACCGCTGTGGAATTGTCCGACTGAATTCGGATCTGTTTTCCTTCCAGCCACTGCTGGAAGGCTTGCAGGGCAAGTGCACTGCCCAGATTTCCAGAACATTGATCTGAAGGATGGACTCCTCTGGAGAGAGTCCTTGACCGTCTGAGAAGGGAAACGTTCCTTTCTAGGGACGTCGACTCCCCAACCCATTGGCAAAGCATGTCCAATTGAAGTGGACGCAGTGAAACTGCGCGAAAGTGACTGCCTCTGCATGAGGCGTCTTAAGGGGTGTGACTGGCCTTGAAGGAGAGACTGCACCCCCGTCTGTAGTGAACGCTGCTTGTCCAGCGGAAGCTTCACTATCGCTGAGGGAGTGTGAAACTCCATGCCCAGATATGTCAGCGATTGGGTAGGTGCCCGATGTAACCTTGAAAAGTTGATGATCCACCCGAAACTCTGGAGAGTCTCCAGCGCCACGTTCAGGCTGTGTCGGCATGCCTCTTGAGAGGGTGCCTTGACAAGTGGATCGTCCAGTAAGGATCACAGAGTGACCCTGAGAGTGCAGGACTGCTCCCACTGCTGCCCTGAACTTGGTGAAAACCCGTAGGGCTGTCGCCAGACCGAAGGGCAGGGCTACGCACTGAAGATGCTCGTCTTCAATAACGAAACGTAGCAAACGCTGGTGCTCTGGGGCAATCGGCACGAGGAGATAAGCATCCTGATGTCTATTGATGCTAGGAAAATCTCCTTGAGACATTGAGGCAATGACGGAGCGGAGGGTTACATCCGGAACCGCCTGGCCTTCACGTGCTTGGTGAGCAGTTTTAGGTCCAGAACGGAACGGAAAAAAACCACCCTTTTTTGGCACCCCAATAAGATTGGAGGAAAAAACCGTGTCTTGTTCCTGAAGAGGAACAGGGATTACCACTCCTTCTGCCTGCAGAAGAGCATCGGCTCGGTGGGGGGGGGGGGAAGTTCTGAAGAATCGAGCCGGAGGACGAGAACAGAGCTCTATCCTGTACACGTGAGACACAATGTCTCTCACCCACCGGTCTGTGACCTGTGGCAGCTAAATGTACCCAGAAGCGGGAGATTCTGCCACCAACCGCGGATGCGGGGAGAGAGAGCTGAAATACATGAGGAGATCGCCTTGGCAGCGGTTCCTCCTGCTGCCTTCCTTGGGCGTGATTGAGCCCGGCCGGAATCTGAGCCCCTCTGAGCCTTTTGAGCCCTTTTAGACGAGTATAATTGGGACTTGCCCGAGCCTGGGAAGGACCAACCTCGACTGTCCCCCCAGGACAGCATTACTAGGGTAAGTCGCAATGCAGACATTGCGAGGTTAAGGACACCACCTGCGGCACAGATGTACATGTGCTCAAGACCAGCTGCGCAAGACCAGCTGAAATAGGTTAGGGTGCCCATACGGCTGCGAATGCCGGAGCAACCGACACGCTGATAGCTTCACAGACAGATTTCAACCAGAGGTCTATCTGTCTGTCAATGGCATCTTTAAGTGAATTCCCATCTCCACTGCAACTATGGATCTAGCCGCAAGCCTGGAGATTGGGGGATCCACCTTTGGACCCTGGGTCCAGGGCTTTACCACGTCAGGGGGAAGGGATAACGTGCATCCTGAATACGTTTGGAGAAAACGCTTATCTGGTAAGCGTGGTGTTTCTGAACTGCTTCTCTGAAGTCAGCGTAGCCAGAAAAGTACTCAATATACGCATGAGATACTGAAAAAGGATTTCTCCTGCTGGGAAGCTGACTCCTCCACTGGGGGAGCTGAGGGAGAAATATCCAACATTCCATTGATGGACGCTATAAGATCATTCACTATGGCGTCACCATCCGGTGTATCCGGATTGAGAGCGGTGTCAGGACCAAAGCCCTGATCAGCTACGTCTGCCTCATCATACAGAGAGTCCTTGCTGGGACCTTGACCAGTGATGAAGCCGAGTGTCGTACCCAGCGAGCTAGCTTAGGCTGTCTGGGACTGCCGTCCGTGTCAGAGCCTTCACCCTGGAATGCCTGGGACCCCCCCGGAGCACTGAGTACGTTCCAAATGAGGGTGGCCAGGGAGCATTAATCAAGATTGCCCATGGCCTGTCTGGAGTGCAAAGTCTCCATCCCATGACAATCTCCGTCCCTGTCCCTGGACAGGGTTCACAGGTGGTTCCTTTGGCCACTTCTAGTAGAGACCCCGGCTGACCAAGTGCTACAGGGGAGCATTGCACACAATGGGGGTCAGTGGAACCTGCCGGTGGAACAGTATCTGCAGGAAAAGCAGCATAGAAAGCCTGTGTTGCTTTTTTGCTGCTGTATTCTAGTCATCTATGCAATGTACAACATACAAGCATAAACACTTCAGCACATGCAATACAAGCAGCATAGAAAGCCTGTGCCTTGGCACCTTTGCTTTTTTGCTGCTGTTGTCCAGCCATCTAGGAGAATATAGCCCAGAGTAGCGACCGTACAGTGCAATGTATAGCATACAAGCATAAGTACAAATGAACACTTCAGCCATGCACTACAAGCAGCCTAGAAAGCCTGTGCCTTGGCACCCATGCTTTTTTGCTGCAGTTGTCCAGCCCTCTAGGAGAATATAGCCAAGAGTAGCGACCGTACAGTGCAATGTATAGCATACAAGCATAAGTACAAATGAACACTTCAGCCATGCAATACAAGCAGCCTAGAAAACCTGTGCCTTAGCACCCTTGCGTTTTTGCTGCTGTTATCTCGCCATCTAGAAGGGCATATAGCCAAAGATAGCGACCTACAGTGCAGTGTATAGCATACAAGCATAAAATACAAATGGACACTTCGGTATTTAGTGGGGTCAGCACTTCAGGTGCTGCTTACCGCCCGCCTATAACGCGGGTGTGTGGTCGCCAGAGCCCTGTGTTGGTTGCCCAGAGCATGTCTCCGTTCCCCAGCTCGGACTGCGTGCAGGAATGGCTGCCGGCGTCCTTCTCCAGCTCGTGTGACGAGGGGCGGGCCGTGGGCGTGCCCCAGACAAGAGCGGGAAACCGGCGTCCCACTGTGTCCAGTGAAGGGGGCTGGAGAATGCAAAGCAGACTCCAGCCCTCGGCGCTGACTGTCTGTACAGCGTCCCGCCTCTCCCCTGACTGGCAGGGCTGGAGGCGGGAACGAAACGAAAACTAGGCCGCAAAGCCGGGGACTCGAGTAATAAGAGCGGCCGTCCATGTGCACGGCCAGCGCGGAAGTCCCCGGCGCACCACAAGTCCCAGCCGCGCCACAGTGTAAAAAACACCCAGCAACGGCCGGCGCGGCAGTTCCCAATACATAAAGTCACTCAGCAAAGCTGTAGTGAATAATAGCACGAGCGCACCGCGCTGTTACCCCCGGCGCACTAACACTCCCAGCAATGCTGGTGTGTGTGTGCGCGCTTGCCCGGGGACACAGAGTACCTTAATGTCGCAGGGCCCTGTCCCTGAGGATACCCAGCTTCGTATCCAGCAGGTTCTCTGGGTCTGTGGATGGAGCCCGGTCTCAGTGCCTGGAGACCTGTAAGATCCCACTTCACCCAGAGCCCTGAGGGGGGATGGGGAAGGAAAGCAGCATGTGGGCTCCAGCCTCCGTACCCGCAATGGGTACCTCAACCTTAACAAACCACAAGTGGGGTGAGAAGGGAGCATGCTGGGGACCCCATATGGGCCCACTTTTCTTCCATCCGACATAGTCAGCAGCTGCTGCTGACTAAACAGTGGAGCTATGCGTGGATGTCTGACCTCCTTCGCACAAAGCAGAAAACTGGTGAGCCAGTGATCCCACTGGGGGTGTATAGCCAGAAGGGGAGGGGCCTTACACTTTTTAGTGTAATGCTTTGTGTGGCCTCCGGAGGCAGTAGCTATACACCCAATCGTCTGGGTCTCCCAATGGAGCGCCGAAGAAATACCCGGTGTATCAGGATCCTCTGAGGTGCGGGGTATACCCGGTGTATAAGGACCCTCTGAGGTGCGGGGTATACCCGGTGTATCAGGATCCTCTGAGGTGCGGGATATACCCGGTGTATCAGGAGCCTCTGAGGTGCAGGATATACCCGGTGTATCAGGACCCTCTGAGGTGCAGGATATACCCGGTGCATCAGGATCCTCTGAGGTGCAGGATATACCCGGTGTATCAGGACCCTCTGAGGTGCAGGATGTACCCGGTGTATCAGGACCCTCTGAGGTGCAGGATATACCCGGTCTATCAGGACCCTCTGAGGTGCGGGGTATACCCGGTGTATCAGGAGCCTCTGAGGTGCAGGATATACCCGGTGTATCAGGACCCTCTGAGGTGCGGGATATACCCGGTGTATCAGGACCCTCTGAGGTGCAGGATATACCCGGTGTATCAGGACCCTCTGAGGTGCGGGGTATACCCGGTGTATCAGGAGCCTCTGAGGTGCAGGATATACCCGGTGCATCAGGATCCTCTGAGGTGCAGGATATACCTGGTGTATCAGAACTGGAGATGAGCAAACCCCCTGCAGTTCGGTTCCGGGTACGTTCACCGAACCTTTATCGAACCTTTCTGAATCCCATTGGATTCAATGGGAGGCCAAACAGAAGGCAGAGAAAACCCCTTTAGGGGAGGTGTGAGGTAAATCCGGAGATATGACGATAAATCATGACATTCAAGTCATGTCAGGAAGCCCTCTCCTGGTGTCACTACCCCCTTCCCTTCACACAACTGGTTTAGCAACAAATCCATGGCCATGTCCTGTGATATGGAAATTAGGTGGCTTGAGGACAATGGACACAGGATGACTCCCTGCCGTCACCCTGTAGTAGGAGCTGCTAGCTAGTTAGCAAGGCTATGGAAATAGCCAGACAGAACGACTCCAGTAAAAAATGGTTCATATCTCGCAAGCCATATTTCCGATAAATATGGCAACCATAAAAATGGTGTCTCCGCATGTGGACGATGCCGGCACACCCTTTTTATGGGAGCAGGACATTGGGAAATGCCCCAGGCGTGATATCAGCCAATGGGGAACTGGCAGACAGGTCATGAGTCCCCTCGTTCTGTAGCTAAATTCATAACTGTCACAATGAGAGCATTGGCGTCCGCCTACGACGCTCCCAGGCAAAGTTATGGCCAATATCCCCTTTGCTGGATAATTCTGATCCATGCAGGGGGAGTGGCAGTGCTTCCCTGTGAGGTCACTAAGGTAGGAGGGGACCTGGATCTGCCCAGGTTGATAACCCTACTTCGGCCATTTTCCAGCGTTCTTCTCGCTGGGGGCACGTGCAGGAAACATCTGTGGGAGTTCCTAGAAACCTGGTCTACAGCGCCCCCCTGTGGCCAGACGCACAAGGTAACTGATTGAATTTGCATACCTGTTTGTAAACCATGCTTTATCTGTAACTGTACTCTGACATATGTATATTCTGTAGATTCCCTATTGTATATATTGTAGTTTCTAGTGTGCTTTAGGCGATTAAATTATATAATTAATCTTGGGCTGTTCTGTTATCTCGATCTCGAATCCCACGTCTGTGTGTTCGGCTAATAGTTACCGTGAAGCGGTTGGTGGCAGCGAATTGTGCCAAGGATTATTGTGGGGAGGCCAGTGAGATTCGGGAAGATATTATATATTCCGCCCGTGGAGGTCGGGGGAATATATACCTTACTCTCACCGGGGACCCTTCAATAATCGGCATAAGTAGTATAGCGGCCTCCTTTCTTATTGTCGGGCAATTCCATAATTGGCCTGACTATAAGAGGGGCGCTAGAGAGCGTGTCACGTGCTCTGTCTGTCGGTCGGGAGGTATGAAGTAGGGGTGACCCCCACTTGTTACCCCCCGATTGTGACGTACTGGTAGCCAGCGCGAGGGATTTCTGAGTGACCCCCCGGTGGTTTGTGACATATTGGTGGCATAGCGGTGGGATCGAGATAATAGTGTGTGTGAGTGTGAGACCCATACTCCCAGACACTAAAGACTGCCTGCAGCAGCTGTGGCTGCTGGGGTCTTCAGACCAGCTCAACACTAGAGTGTCAGAGTGCAGATACTGTAAGGTGTGTGGAGGCATCAGGTGTCAGTTCTGTGTCAGTGACCAAAGTCTGCAACAATGGCTGATAGCACCAGGAGCAAAGCCAAAGGAATGGCCGATGCTCAGGCCAGAGACGATGAGGAGGTTGTCCACGAGCCCTCCAGGAGCCCGACGCCAGAGAACAGCTCTGCAGAGGACATCGCACAACCTGGGACTGCTGGACAAGATGAGGAGGAGCTCGCCCAAGGTTCCTCAACGAGCCAGATGCCAGCCCTCCGCTCTGCAATGGACAGTGAAGCACCAGGCTCCGCAGCGGGCCGCAGATCACCACGTGCCATTCCACCGAGCCTGGGAGGCTCGGATAGCCTTCTTCAAATGGCTATGGCCCTACGCCAGGCTGGAGACCGGGAGGGCTACAAGGAACTCATGGCCGAGCGTGAGCGGCAAGCAGCGCGTGAAGAGCGCCAGGCAGAGCGTAACTACCAGCTGCAGCTAGCTCAGCTCCGGCCCTCATCAGCCACCCGTGACCTTCCAGACACCAAACTTCCAAAGGTCCGTGTTGAGGACTTCCCAGTGCTGGAGAAGGATGGAGACTTGGACTCTTTCTTGACTGCTTTTGAACGGACTTGCTTGCAGCATCATCTGAACAAGGACCAGTGGGCCAAATACCTGACCCCCCGTTTAAGGGGTAAGGCCCTGGATATCCTTGGGGACTTGCCTGCTGAGGCGGATCAGGGCTACGACACCATCAAGCGGGCCCTGATCCAACAGTACAACCTCACCCCGGAGTCCTACCGCAAGAAGTTCCGGACGCTGCAGAAGGGACCAAAGGACTCCTGGGCTGACCACCGGCGGGCACTTGCCCGAGCTGCCGACCACTGGACCCAAGGCCTGCAGCTTTCCACCGGACCGGAGATCCTGGACTTGTTCATCACGGAGCAACTCTTGTGGAACTGCCCTGAGGATCTCCGCCAGTTCATCCGAGACCAGAAGCCAAAGGGGTCCACGGCTACAGCTGCCCTTGCCGATGACTACACCAACAACCGGGCCCCTGAGGCCAGGAGAGCGGCCACCAGCAGCACCTGGAGAGGGGGTAAGATGAATTCTGCGACTGCCCCACCTGCCCCTAGACTGCAGGGGGTGTCCCCCTCAACTCCCCTCTCCAGGCCCGTGGCGGAACCAAGACGGTGCCACCAGTGCAACCTACCTGGACACTTCAAGGCCATGTGCCCTCAGCGTCCCAAGGCCCCGGCTCCGTCCCCGTCCCAAGGGCCGCCCAAGGTGTATTGTGTGGGTGGGGGTGGTGGTAGGTCCCTGGACAGCTTCCAACCTGTCACCGTCGGCCAGTCTGTGACCATAGGACTGCGAGACAGCGCCTCGGAGGTGACTCTGGTGCGGCCTGAGATGGTGTCCCCCCAGGACTTGATCCCTGGAAAAACCCTCGCTGTCTCCGGGATTGGAGGCATTGACCCGGCGCTGCCTGTTGCTGACATTTATGTGGACTGGGGCGCAGGGCGAGGGGTGAGGGAGGTGGGGGTAACTGATCGGATCCCTGCAAACGTGCTACTTGGGACAGATTTGGGGCAAATAACCTCCCAGTTTGGCCCCGCCCCAAGGGCTGAACCTTCAGCCAGTACTGACATGCCTCCGGACAATGTTAATGTGTTATCTATGAATGATGTAAGGGAGGAGGGAGTGAACTCTGATATTTCTGCTTGCACAGACACCATAGACACACACGCAGCTGCAGCTGTGACAGGGGAGGGGGTCAGAGAAAGGTGTGACAATGCCTCTACAAGTAACCAGCCTGTGAGCTGGGATCTGCTGCCCTCTGCAGGGATAAGCAGAGAGCAGGGTGCTGCAGGGGGAGGACCAGTGTGTGGGGTGGGGGCTACCACAGCAAATGTGGGGTCCCCAGAGATTTCACAGCGGGGTTCTGTTGCTGCAGGGGGGGAACAGGCAGGTGAGATTGGGGCCGGTCCAGGAGCGGAAGTGCTCCCAGGTAAGATCTCGGTGCAGGGTTCCCCCACAACCGGGGTGTCAGGAAGCCAGGTAGGTCTGCCTGAACCGGCGACTTGGTCAGGAACGGAGGAGGAGCAGGCACGACCCACGGTCGCAGCGGCTGTGGCCGCTGTCACCCGCAGTGGGAGTGCTGGAAGCCAAGGGGCCTCCCGGAGGTCCGATAGCTCTTCCCCTTCTGACCAAGTGGCAGCCGAGTCAGGTGGAGGCCAGGACACAGGTCCCGGGGTACTGACCGAAGATGTGACAGTCTCGTCGATTCTGGCCACATCTGGTCAGGGGTTTCAGGCAGCGTTAGAAGCTGACGACAGCCTGAAAGCTCTAAAGGAGCAGGCGGCACAGCCTCCCTCGGACTCGGACCCGGAGCGAGTGGTCTGGGACCAAGGACGGCTGTACCGGGCCACGGTCCAGCAGGGTTCACCGGAGGCGTGGCCCAGGGACCGACAGTTGGTGGTACCCTATCCGTTCCGGACGGAGTTGTTGCGGATCGCACATGAGATTCCGATGGCCGGACACCTAGGGATCGCTAAGACCAAGGCCAGGTTAAACCAGCATTTCTACTGGCCAAAAATGGGGGCCGATGTGGCTGCCTACTGCCGTTCGTGTGAAACCTGTCAGAGAGTGGGGAAGGCGGGGCCACGCCCCAAAGCCCCACTGGTATCTCTGCCCATCATCGATGAGCCTTTCAGGAGGGTGGCTGTGGATCTGGTCGGCCCGCTGGCCATCCCCAGCAGCTCCGGGAAACGCTTCATACTGACGGTAGTGGACTATGCCACCCGGTACCCAGAAGCAGTGGCCTTGTCGTCCATTTGGGCTGACAAGGTGGCCACCGCATTGCTGGAGATTTTCTCCCGAGTGGGTTTTCCCCAGGAAATGCTCACCGACCGGGGGACCCAATTCATGTCCCAGCTGATGGAGACCCTCTGTAAGCAAGTCCAGGTGCGACATCTGGTGGCCAGCCCGTACCATCCACAGACTAATGGCCTGTGCGAGCGGTTCAATGGCACCTTAAAGCAGATGCTTAAGATGTTGGTCGACTCCCATGGGCGTGACTGGGAGCGGTATCTCCCACACCTGTTATTTGCTTACCGGGAGGTTCCACAGGCCTCAACAGGATTCTCACCGTTTGAGCTCCTGTACGGGCGACGTGTGCGGGGCCCCCTGGCTCTGGTGAAAGAGGCTTGGGAAGGGGATTTGGCCACCCCTGGAGTGTCGGTTATCGAGTATGTCATGCGCTTCCGGGACAAAATGCAGGCCTTGACGCAACTGGTACACGACAATATGGCTCAAGCCCAGGCCGATCAGAAGCGTTGGTACGACCAGAACGCTTGTGAGAGGACCTACCAAGTGGGTCAAGAGGTGTGGGTACTGGTCCCCGTACCACAGGACAAGCTTCAGGCAGCCTGGGAAGGCCCATACCTCGTGTACCAGCGGCTCAACCCTGTGACGTACCTGGTCACCCTGGACCCTGCCCGTGGAAGGCGGAAGCCCTTCCATGTGAACATGATGAAGGCACATCATGAGCGGGAGGCATGTGCACTCCCTGTGTGCAACCTGCCCGAGGAGGGAGAAGCGGAAACCCTCTTGGATATGCTAGCCCAGGTTAGGGCAGGCGGATCCATTGAGGATGTGGAGGTTGGCCACCAGCTCTTGGAGGACCAACGGTCCCAGCTGTGGGCCACCCTACACCCCTTCCGGGGGTTGTTTACCAACCAGCCCGGAAGGACTGACTTGGCTGTCCATCACGTGGACACTGGGGATCATCCCCCGATCCGGCGTTCAGCATATCGGGTCTCCCTGGAGGTGCAGCAACACATGCGCCAGGAGATTGACGAGATGCTGAAGCTGGGGGTGATCCAGGCATCCAACAGCGCTTGGGCCTCGCCTGTAGTCCTCGTCCCTAAGAAGGACCGAACCACGCGGTTCTGCGTGGACTACAGGGGGCTCAATGCTGTCACAGTCGCCGATGCGTACCCAATGCCACGCATCGATGACCTGCTCGATCAGTTGGCCGGGGCTCAGTACCTGACCATCATGGACCTGAGCCGGGGATATTGGCAGATCCCCCTGACTCGCAAGGCCAGGGAACGCTCTGCCTTTATTACCCCATTTGGACTGTACGAGTCCACGGTGATGCCATTCGGGATGAGGAATGCCCCTGCCACTTTCCAGCGGATGGTCAACACCCTGCTCAAGGGACTTGAAGGGTACGCGGCCGCGTACCTGGATGACATTGCCGTCTTCAGTCCCACCTGGGAGGACCACCTAGAGCATCTAGCACAGGTGCTCAGGCGGATCCACCGGGCAGGTTTGACCATCAAGCCGGGAAAGTGTCAGCTGGCCATGAGCGAGGTCCAGTACCTCGGTCACCGGGTAGGTGGGGGAACGCTGAAGCCCGAGCCTGAGAAAGTGGAGGCCATCGCATCCTGGCCCACCCCCAGGACCAAGAAGCAGGTGATGTCCTTCTTGGGGACCGCTGGGTACTATAGGAGGTTTGTTCCATGCTATAGTAGCCTGGCAAAGCCCTTGACGGACCTCACCAAGAAGAAGCTGCCCTCTGCAGTCGATTGGACAATGGACTGCGAGACAGCCTTCCGGGCCCTAAAGGACGCCCTGTCCAGCCCGCCCGTGCTACAGGCAGCCGACTTCACGCGGCCGTTTGTAGTACAGACCGACGCCAGTGACTTCGGCCTCGGTGCGGTGCTCAGCCAGGTGGACTCTGCGAGCCAAGAGCACCCAGTCTTGTACCTGAGCAGGAAGCTGTTACCAAGGGAAGTTGCCTATTCCACGATGGAGAAGGAGTGCCTGGCCATAGTGTGGGCCCTGCAGCGTCTGCAACCCTATCTATACGGGCGCCACTTCATCGTGGAGACGGACCACAATCCCCTCAGCTGGTTGCACACCGTCTCTGGGACGAATGGGCGATTGTTGCGATGGAGCCTTGCGCTCCAGCAATACAACTTCACCATTCGCCACAAAAGGGGCCGTGACCACGGTAACGCAGACGGGCTGTCCCGACAAGGAGAGGTCGCGGACGGGCGCACGGGGGAACACCGGAGTGTGCTGCCCCCTAGCGCCCTCAAAAGGGGGGAGGTGTGAGGTAAATCCGGAGATATGACGATAAATCATGACATTCAAGTCATGTCAGGAAGCCCTCTCCTGGTGTCACTACCCCCTTCCCTTCACACAACTGGTTTAGCAACAAATCCATGGCCATGTCCTGTGATATGGAAATTAGGTGGCTTGAGGACAATGGACACAGGATGACTCCCTGCCGTCACCCTGTAGTAGGAGCTGCTAGCTAGTTAGCAAGGCTATGGAAATAGCCAGACAGAACGACTCCAGTAAAAAATGGTTCATATCTCGCAAGCCATATTTCCGATAAATATGGCAACCATAAAAATGGTGTCTCCGCATGTGGACGATGCCGGCACACCCTTTTTATGGGAGCAGGACATTGGGAAATGCCCCAGGCGTGATATCAGCCAATGGGGAACTGGCAGACAGGTCATGAGTCCCCTCGTTCTGTAGCTAAATTCATAACTGTCACAATGAGAGCATTGGCGTCCGCCTACGACGCTCCCAGGCAAAGTTATGGCCAATATCCCCTTTGCTGGATAATTCTGATCCATGCAGGGGGAGTGGCAGTGCTTCCCTGTGAGGTCACTAAGGTAGGAGGGGACCTGGATCTGCCCAGGTTGATAACCCTACTTCGGCCATTTTCCAGCGTTCTTCTCGCTGGGGGCACGTGCAGGAAACATCTGTGGGAGTTCCTAGAAACCTGGTCTACAGCGCCCCCCTGTGGCCAGACGCACAAGGTAACTGATTGAATTTGCATACCTGTTTGTAACCCATGCTTTGATTGTAACTGTACTCTGACATATGTATATTCTGTAGATTCCCTATTGTATATATTGTAGTTTCTAGTGTGCTTTAGGCGATTAAATTATATAATTAATCTTGGGCTGTTCTGTTATCTCGATCTCGAATCCCACGTCTGTGTGTTCGGCTAATAGTTACCGTGAAGCGGTTGGTGGCAGCGAATTGTGCCAAGGATTATTGTGGGGAGGCCAGTGAGATTCGGGAAGATATTATATATTCCGCCCGTGGAGGTCGGGGGAATATATACCTTACTCTCACCGGGGACCCTTCAATAATCGGCATAAGTAGTATAGCGGCCTCCTTTCTTATTGTCGGGCAATTCCATAATTGGCCTGACTATAAGAGGGGCGCTAGAGAGCGCGTCACGTGCTCTGTCTGTCGGTCGGGAGGTATGAAGTAGGGGTGACCCCCACTTGTTACCCCCCGATTGTGACGTACTGGTAGCCAGCGCGAGGGATTTCTGAGTGACCCCCCGGTGGTTTGTGACAGGAGGGGGGGGTCAAAAAGCTTCCAAAACAACAAAAATATGTTTTACAGTGCAGCCCCACCAGTTTGGCATAGCCTAGACTATTGACAGTAGAAATATAGCGGTGGATGAGAGACAGGTATAGGGCTGCTGCTCCCATACACCTGCCAGTACAGACACAACTTGGAGACCTATGTAGTAGTCTGAACATTCAAAATCCTTTCAGGCAGACAGCAGGACAGTGGCATCAATTGCCCCCTCCCCATAGGGCATTAAAACAGCAGGGAGGTACGGTCCATGCAACACACAGGCTGTGGCCTGGTATAAAAATGAGAAAAAGGAAGACATGCTACAAAGTGACAGTGTTGGCCTCTTGATCGCAGAAGCCTGGCACTACCTACAAGACATACGTTTCACACCCATTTTGGAGTCTCTGCATTCAAAATCCTTTCAGGCAGACAGCAGGACAGTGGCATCAATTGCCCCCTCCGCATAGGGCATTACAACAGCAGGGAAGTACAGTCTGTACATCACACAGGCTGTGGCCCGGCATCTCAATTTTAAAAAGTGAGCACACAGCGGCCGTGCCTTCTGCAGCAGCGCGTCCAGCAGGGATAGCGGACTGGAACATTCTGGACAACCAGGTTGTGGACGTGAGCCATGCACATGTGTGATCTCGCCCAGGAGTAGGGCTGGTAACAGGGTTGCACCATGGATGCACGCGGCCTTCTGTGGAGACAGTCATTGATCAATCTCAATCTCGGTCTGAACAGCGGTCCACAACTCTGCAGCTGTGACTGCGTTCTCCGGTGCACATTAATAGTGTTGAGCCCTGGCCGAGCTGTACGGAGGTGGGAGGGATTCTCTCTGGCCCTGGCCGAGCTGTACGGAGGTGGGAAGGATTCTCTCTGGCCCTGGCCGAGCTGTACGGAGGTGGGAGGGATTCTCTCTGGCCCCGGCTGAGCTGTACGGAGGTGGGAGGGATTCTCTCTGGCCCCGGCTGAGCTGTACGGAGGTGGGGGGGATTCTCTCTGGCCCTGGCTGAGCTGTACGGAGGTGGGAGGGATTCTCTCTGGCCCTGGCCGAGCTGTACGGAGGTGGGAGGGATTCTCTCTGGCCCTGGCCGAGCTGTACGGAGGTGGGAGGGATTCTCTCTGGCCCTGGCCGAGCTGTACGGAGGTGGGAGGGATTCTCTCTGGCCCCGGCTGAGCTGTACGGAGGTGGGAGGGATTCTCTCTGGCCCCGGCTGAGCTGTACGGAGGTGGGGGGGATTCTCTCTGGCCCTGGCTGAGCTGTACGGAGGTGGGAGGGATTCTCTCTGGCCCTGGCCGAGCTGTACGGAGGTGGGAGGGATTCTCTCTGGCACTGGCCGAGCTGTACGGAGGTGGGAGGGATTCTCTCTGGCCCTGGCTGAGCTGTACGGAGGTGGGGGGGATTCTCTCTGGCCCTGGCTGAGCTGTACGGAGGTGGGAGGGATTCTCTCTCGCCCTGGCTGAGCTGTACGGAGGTGGGAGGGATTCTCTCTCGCCCTGGCCGAGCTGTACAGAGGTGGGAGGGATTCTCTCTGCTCTCTTGGAACGTGTGTTACATTAAGGGAGAGGCTGAGGGCACAGGAGGAGGACCTAGAGGAGGTGGAGGAAGCGGAAGCAGTAGAGGAAGTGGTAGATCAGAGCTTTGACCCGCAAGCCTTGTAAATTTGAACACATGGGAGGCAGCCGCTTCCCCTCCTGCCCCCGCAGCCACCAGAGTAACCCAGTACCCCCAGATAGTGACATTTAAAGCCCCTGCCCATGCGTGCTCATCCAGGTGTCAGTGGTGAAATGCATCCTGGGAGACAGTTTTTCAAGAAGATAATGTCTGTGACATGATGGTGAGCGCAGGCACAGCTTTATAGAGAAGTAATGGCGCCTGGTACTGGGGCACGGCCTTCAGCTTTCCCTCCGTGTCCACCAGGTGGAAGGCAGCATTGCTGTGGCCACCAGTTTAGATATGGTGAAGATCAATCACTTTGCTTTGCCACGTGTGGGAGGAAATGGTCTTTAACGTGACCAAACCTGCGTGATCGAGGGCTGCTGTGCTGAGAGAGGGCGGAGGAAGGTGTGCACGACCCAGCGGGGGACTGTGCGGGGGCCATAGGGGGAGATGTAATGCTGGATTGAGATCCATGTGATGTGTGCTCGATGTCTCACATGAGTCAAGAACACCAGGTACGGTCACTTCCGTAACAGCGGACGGTCCCTCACTCACCTCCTCTGTAGAGGAGGTTCTGCGGTCGGTTATAATACTTTCCCTAGTGACGCAGGAGGAGGAAGAAGCGGCAGATGATGCTGGTTTGGCGGCCGGTGGTTGGGTTGGCCCATTAGTCTGTATTTTAGTGAAGTAAGATTCCCACAGTAAAGCATGCTGGTAGCACATGTGCCGGTTCATGCATGTAGTTGTCAAATTATTTGACTTTTTGTCTCTACTGAGTCGTTGTTTACAATGTTGGCAGATAAGGAAGTTGGGTCATCTTTTGTGGTCTCAAAAAAATGCCCAGGATAGGCAACCCTTCCTGCCAACTACTGCTGCTGGCCACAGCCAGAGTTGTGGCTGAGGATGCAGTGCTCCTCATGGTTGCATCACTACGTGTTTGTGCAGGAATCTCCACCGTCATATCCTCTGCTTCCTCCTCTTCCTCGTCATCTGCGGAGCTAGTCAGCTGCGTGCCTCTGGATTCACACCAAGTGGGATCTACCACTTCATCATTAGGCATTATGTTGTCCCCCTCCTCCTCTTCCTGACCTGACATCACAGCACAGTACGCGGGCAAGTCAGGTATCTGAGTCTCATCCTCATCGTCCCCTCCACCCCCGGGGGTTAACGTCAATTGACGAGTCAGGCTCCTTCTAGGACCCTACTTTGTCCGGGTGAGGATCCATCTGACAAAGCTTTTGTGCATGGGTGCAGATGCGGTCCTCCTTTGGAGCAGACCTGTGATGCCCATGGTATAGAACGTGTGACCGCTCTGCAGACTCGCCCATGTCTGGTTCACCACCGTCAGTTTGCTGGTTGGAGATTTGTGATGCGGGGGGGAAATAAGTGTAGTTGGGATGGACCCTCTGAGGAATGAAGTGTGTGTGAGGTGGAGGAAGAGGAGGAGCGGCCACTTGATGCAGCGCTCGCCATCCACTCCAGCACATGCTGTTTATCAGCCTCATTTAGAAGTTTAAGCGATGTGCGGCTGCCAAAGCAATCTAGTGCCTCGGGACCCCCTTTTTTGGTTCAGGGCCATATTCTGTTCCTTAAGGGGCAGCACTACAACAGTCAGGGAAATGCTTTCAGTTCTGACAACCGGGTGGGGATTAAACTCACTCGCCTCCCCGGAGGCTCCTGTCTCCCCCAGGAATATCCGTGCCCCCCGGAGACACTCACCGTCCAGTGACAGCCAGTCCAGCTGAGTGCTGGGCAGCGACAAGAAGTTTCTTGCTCGATACTCGAAGATCACGGAGTGTGAGATGATCTGCTGGTGCTGGATGACCTGCAGGGTGACCAGGCCGGCCTCGTGAGCTGCAATCACACAGAGGGGAGACGGTAAGACCCCCGGAAGACCAGAGTGCAGCTCGGTGAGTGCGGAGGGTCCACTCACCTGGGCAGTAGCAGCGCAGGACTCCTGATTGGATGAGTGAAGCTGGCACAGTCACATGATCAAACAGGCAGGAGTAGGAATCCGTGTCCTCCAGCCACGGGCCGGTGATCAGGATCTTAACCCCGCCCTGACACGAGAGAGAAGGAGACGTTAGTGGAAGATGAGGGGCTGAGGCCCGGGCAGCGCAGCCATGGTCCGGTCACCACTGGCACACGGCACCGCTCCCGTCCTCACACATGTGTGACCACAATAAGAGCCGCAGGAATCTCTCCTCCGGGGGGAGCTGTGCCAGCTTTCTGCTTGATGTCATTCCAAGAAGATGGCGCCATGTCCTGTCCGTCAGCAGCTCCCTGCTTTATATCATACGTCTAATGCCAGAAATAAATAAAGCTGCGGCCGATTGTCCGTCTGGTGCCGGGGTGAAGAGCGCACCCTCCTGACACAGCTGCCCTACAACGGAAGGGGCACGGCCCCCTCTGCAGGAGAGATGGCGGTATTACACCAAACAGAAATGCACAGGACCTGGCACCTCCGAAAATACCCACGAAATGAGACAGTCCGCCAGTCTGCTGCCCGTGGATCACCAGAAAGGGGCGCCCGTATCCCCGCAGACTATAAATCATCGCGGGCTTATACTGGACGGTGACAGGAGAGGACTGAGGGGCTTATACTGGACGGTGACAGGAGAGGACGGAGGGCTTATACTGGACGGTGACACGAGAGGACGGAGGGCTTATACTGGACGGTGAAAGAAGAGGACAGAGGGCTTATACTGGACGGTGACAGGAGAAGATGGAGGGCTTATACTGGACGGTGACAGGAGAGGACGGAGGGCTTATACTGGACGGTGACAGGAGAGGACGGAGGGCTTATACTGGACGGTGACAGGAGAGGACGGAGGGCTTATACTGGACGGTGACAGGAGAGGACGGAGGGCTTATACTGGACGGTGACAGGAGAGGACGGAGGGCTTATACTGGACGGTGACAGGAGAGGACGGAGGGCTTATACTGGACGGTGACGGGAGAGGACGGAGGGCTTATACTGGACGGTGACAGGAGAGGACGGAGGGCTTATACTGGACGGTGACAGGAGAGGACGGAGGGCTTATACTGGACGGTGAAAGAAGAGGACAGAGGGCTTATACTGGACGGTGACAGGAGAAGATGGAGGGCTTATACTGGACGGTGACAGGAGAGGACGGAGGGCTTATACTGGACGGTGACAGGAGAGGACGGAGGGCTTATACTGGACGGTGACAGGAGAGGACGGAGGGCTTATACTGGACGGTGACAAGAGAGGACGGAGGGCTTATACTGGACGGTGACAGGAGAGGACGGAGGGCTTATACTGGACGGTGACAGGAGAGGACGGAGGGCTTATACTGGACGGTGACAGGAGAGGACGGAGGGCTTATACTGGACGGTGACGGGAGAGGACGGAGGGCTTATACTGGACGGTGACAGGAGAGGACGGAGGGCTTATACTGGACGGTGACAGGAGAGGACGGAGGGCTTATACTGGACGGTGAAAGAAGAGGACAGAGGGCTTATACTGGACGGTGACAGGAGAAGATGGAGGGCTTATACTGGACGGTGACAGGAGAGGACGGAGGGCTTATACTGGACGGTGACAGGAGAGGACGGAGGGCTTATACTGGACGGTGACAGGAGAGGACGGAGGGCTTATACTGGACGGTGACAGGAGAGGACGGAGGGCTTATACTGGACGGTGACAGGAGAGGACGGAGGGCTTATACTGGACGGTGACAGGAGAGGACGGAGGGCTTATACTGGACGGTGACGGGAGAGGACGGAGGGCTTATACTGGACGGTGACAGGAGAGGACGGAGGGCTTATACTGGACGGTGACAGGAGAAGATGGAGGGCTTATACTGGACGGTGACAGGAGAAGATGGAGGGCTTATACTGGACGGTGACAGGAGAGGACGGAGGGCTTATACTGGACGGTGACAGGAGAGGACGGAGGGCTTATACTGGACGGTGACAGGAGAGGACGGAGGGCTTATACTGGACGGTGACAGGAGAGGACGGAGGGCTTATACTGGACGGTGACAGGAGAGGACGGAGGGGCTTATACTGGACGGTGACAGGAGAAGATGGAGGGCTTATACTGGACGGTGACAGGAGAAGATGGAGGGCTTATACTGGACGGTGACAGGAGAAGATGGAGGGCTTATACTGGACGGTGACAGGAGAGGACGGAGGGCTTATACTGGACGGTGACAGGAGAGGACGGAGGGCTTATACTGGACGGTGACAGGAGAGGACGGAGGGCTTATACTGGACGGTGACAGGAGAAGATGGAGGGCTTATACTGGACGGTGACAGGAGAGGACGGAGGGCTTATACTGGACGGTGACAGGAGAGGACGGAGGGCTTATACTGGACGGTGACAGGAGAGGACGGAGGGCTTATACTGGACGGTGACAGGAGAGGACGGAGGGCTTATACTGGACGGTGACGGGAGAGGACGGAGGGGCTTATACTGGACGGTGACAGGAGAGGACGGAGGGGCTTATACTGGACGGTGACAGGAGAGGACGGAGGGGCTTATACTGGACGGTGACAGGAGAGGACGGAGGGCTTATACTGGACGGTGACAGGAGAGGACGGAGGGGCTTATACTGGACGGTGACAGGAGAGGACGGAGGGGTTATACTGGACGGTGACGGGAGAGGACGGAGGGCTTATACTGGACGGTGTCGGGAGAGGACAGAGGGCTTATACTGGACGGTGACAGGAGAGGACGGAGGGCTTATACTGGACGGTGACAGGAGAGGACGGAGGGGCTTATAGTGGACGGTGACAGGAGAGGACGGAGGGGCTTATACTGGACGGTGACAGGAGAGGACGGAGGGGCTTATACTGGACGGAGACAGGAGAGGACGGAGGGCTTATACTGGACGGTGGGCTTATACTGGACGGTGTCGGGAGGACCACATACCTCCGGGTAGGACCAGTCTGGAGAGAAGTCGGTGATTCCCACAAGCCCCGCGGCTGCGTCCCCCGGCCCTGGGAAGGAGTCTGCCATGCTGGACGTGTTCCCACTCATTGGCACCTGCGGCGGCTGTGCTTCCTGCCCCGCTGGTCCATACATGGCCTGGACCGGAGAAGACGTGGTCTGAGGTTCTCCGAACGGTTCGTAACCCCCCGGAGTGGCTTCGTCCGTCATCAGGTCAGAGATGAGGTCTGGAAACTGACTGTCAAAGGAAATGTTGAAGTTTTCGGCGGAGAGCTCCATGTGGACGCTGGAGGCCCCGGACGAGGAGCTCAGGTCGTTCTGGATGATGGAGTACAGGTCGCTCATGTGGGAGCTGGGAGCGCCGGCATCGTCCTTCACCTCTGAGGAGATGGCGTCGGCACTGACCTCGTCACTAGAGCTGACCTGCCCCTCCCGCGTGTCCTCCATCTTGATCTCTGAGCTGCGGCCGTCCTCCTCCTTCGCATCGCCTTCATCCTCCTCCATTCTCGTCTTCTTCACCTTGGTGGTCTCCTCCTTCACGCTGGATACCATGTCACTGGGCGTCAGTTCATCCTCTGAGACGTACTCTCCCCCTTGGGCGCACAGGTCCACCATCGCTCCATCTGACGTTTCCGTCTTGAACTCATCGGCCTTCGCTGCTCCCCCATAAGTCTGTCCTTCTTTTGGGCTATTGAGGAAGGAGTCGGGGTCGAATGCTCCGCTGCTGCCCCCCGGGGCGGACTCCATGGCCACCTCCAGACTATGGGAAGAAGACAGCAAGAGTCCCTCCATCGGAGAAGGCAACAGGGAGATGCCCACCGGGACGGTGGCGGTTTGGCTGCCGTTGTCCCCGGGCATCAGGTGTTGGCTGGGCATCAACGCTAAGGGTTTCTCAGCAATACCAGTCATCACGAGCACGGCACTAATGCCCGGGACCCCCGGAGTGGTCGTTATGGTGACTCCGGCCAGCTCGCGCTCAGCATAGAAACCGTTGGTGAGCGTCAGCGGTGGAGACGTCTGCGTGGTGTCCGGGAGGTCGGAGAAGGAATGTGAGGAGCTGGGGTCACTCCCGGAAGGCGTCTTGTTCCCCTTCTGGCCAGGCCTCCGTTCCCGCCCCTGGTCAGGTTCGGCAGACGAGGAGGAGATGTTCTGCACCTCGGTGAGGGCCGGGAATGGGCACAGTCGGGGCTCTACTTTAGGAGAGATGATGCGGTGCTTGGTACTGGTACATTTGTGAGGGACGCTGCCGGCGGATCCTGGGGGGCAAAAAAAAGAGACCGGGTGAAGAAACGAGCGCCCCGGAATACACATGGCCAGAAGAGCCGCCCGCGGGGGCCGCAGGACACTCACCCAGGTTGGTGGTGCAGAGGCAGGTGTGGGTGCGCGGCGGAGGCTTGGCCTGGTGCGTCTCCAGCGTCTGCTGCACCAGCTGCTCGATGGAGAACTCGCTGGTGCCGTTCCCGTTACTGCACGACCACTTAATGCCATGGACTGAGGAGACAAGAGGAGACTGTCAGCGAAGATCCCACCCGGGCGGAAACATGGAGACCACTGGGGGGGGGGCGCACAACAGCGTCACCGAGACCATCAGCAAGAAGCCCACCCCGGGCGGAAACATGGAGACTGAAACCAGGGGGGGGGGCACGCAACAGCGTCACCGAGACCATCAGCGAGGACCCCACCCCGGGCGGAAACCTGTAGACTGAGACCAGTGGGGGGGGGGCGCACAACAGCGTCACCGAGACCATCAGCAAGAAGCCCACCCCAGGGGGAAACCTGGAGACCGAGACCACGGGGGGCTGCACAACAGAGTCACCGAGACCATCAGCAAGAAGCCCACCCCGGGCGGAAACCTGGCGACTGAGACCACAGGGGGGAGCCGCACAACAGCATCACCGAGACAGTCAGCGAGGACCCCACCCCGGGCGGAAACCTGGAGACTGAGACCACGGGGGGCCACACAACAGCGACACCGAGACCATCAGCAAGAAGCCCACCCCAGGGGGAAACCTGGAGACTGAGACCATGGGGGGGGGGGGCGCACAACAGCGACACCGAGACCATCAGCAAGAAGCCCACCCCAGGGGGAAACCTGGAGACTGAGACCATGGGGGGGGCGCACAACAGCGACACCGAGACCATCAGCGAGGACCCCACCCCGGGCGGAAACATGGAGAGAGACCACAGGGGGGGGGGGCGCACAACAGCGTCACCGAGACCATCAGCAAGAAGCCCACCCCGGGCGGAAACCTGGAGAGAGACCACGGGAGGGGAGGGGGGCCGCACAACAGCGTCACCGAGACAGTCAGCGAGGACCCCACCCCGGGCGGAAACCTGGAGAGAGACCACGGGGGGGGGCGCACAACAGCGTCACCGAGACTATCAGCAAGAAGCCCACCCCGGGCGGAAACCTGGAGACTGAGACCACAGGGGAGGGGAGGACACGCACAACACCGTCGGGGAAACCCGGAGACCGAGACCACGGGGGGCTGCACAACAGAGTAACAGAGTCACCGAGACCATCAGCAAGGACCCCACCCCGGGCGGAAACCTGGAGACTGAGACCACGGGGGGGGCGCACAATAGCGTCACCGAGACCATCAGCAAGAAGCCCACCCCGGGCGAAAACATGGAGAGAGACCACGGGGGGGGGGGCGCACAACAGCGACACCGAGACCATCAGCGAGGACCCCACCCCGGGCGGAAACCTGGAGAGAGACCACGGGGGGGGGGGGGGGGGCGCACAACAGCGTCACCGAGACAGTCAGCGAGGACCCCACCCCGGGCGGAAACCTGGAGAGAGATCATGGGGGGTGGGGGGGGGGGGCGCACAACAGCGTCACCGAGACCATCAGCAAGAAGCCCACCCCGGGCGGAAACCTGGAGACTGAGACCACGGTGGGGGGGGGGGGGGGAGGACGCACAACACCATAGGGGAAACCCGGAGACCGAGACCACGGGGGGCTGCACAACAGAGTCACCGAGACCATCAGCAAGGTCCCCACCCCGGGCGGAAACCTGGACACTGAGACCACGGGGGACCACACAACAGCGACACTGAGACCATCAGCAAGAAGCCCACCCCAGGGGGAAACCTGGAGACTGAGACCATGGGGGGTGGGGCGCACAACAGCGTCACCGAGACCATCAGCGAGGACCCCGCACCGGGCGGAAACCTGGAGAGAGACCACGGGGGGGGGGGGGGGGGGGCGCACAACAGCGTCACCGAGACCATCAGCAAGGTCCCCACCCCGGGCGGAAACCTGGACACTGAGACCACGGGGGACCACACAACAGCGACACTGAGACCATCAGCAAGAAGCCCACCCCAGGGGGAAACCTGGAGACTGAGACCATGGGGGGTGGGGCGCACAACAGCGTCACCGAGACCATCAGCGAGGACCCCGCACCGGGCGGAAACCTGGAGAGAGACCACGGGGGGGGGGCGCACAACAGCGTCACCGAGACAGTCAGCAAGGACCCCACCCCAGGCAGAAACCTGGAGAGAGACCACGGGGAAAGGGGGGGGGGCGCACAACAGCATCACCGAGACCGTCAGCAAGGACCCCACCCCGGGCGGAAACCTAGAGACTAAAGACCACGGGGAAGGGGGGAGAAGGCGGCTGCACAACAGCGACACCGAGACAGTCAGCGAAGAGCCCACCCCGGGCGGAGAAACCTGGAGACTGAGACCACGGGAGGGGGAGCGCGCAACAGCGTCACCGAGACTGCCAGCAAGGACCCCACTCCAGGCCGAAACATGGAGAGAGACCACGGGGTGGGGGGGTGGGGTTTGGGTGCACAACAGCGTCACCGAGACCGTCAGCGAGGAGCCCACCCCGGGCGGAAACCTAGGGACTGAGACCACGGGGGGGAAGGGGGATGGGGCGCACAATAGCGTCACCGAGACCGTCAGCAAGGACCACACCCCGGGCAAAAACCTAGGGAATGAGACCACGGGTCCCCTCTGTATATTACACCGGTCCCTCTCTGCCCCAGCGGTCCCCCCTGTATATTACACCGGTCCCTCTCTGCCCCTGCAGTCCCCCCTGTATATTACACCGGTACCCCTCTGCCCTGGCGGTCCCCTCTGTATATTACACCAGTCCCTCTCTGCCCCGGCGGTCCCCTCTGTATATTACACCAGTCCCTCTCTGCTCCGGCAGTCCCCACTGTATATTACATTGGTCCCTCTCTGCTCCGGCGGTCCCCTCTGTATGTTACACTGGTCCCTCTCTGCCCCGGCGGTCCCCTCTGTACATTGCACCGGTCCCTCTCTGCCCCGGCGGTCCCCTCTGTATATTAATCCGGTCTCTCTCTGCCCCGGCGGTCCTCCTGTATATTACTCCGGTCCCTCTCTGCCCAGGCGGTCTCCTCTGTATATTGCACTGGTCCCTCTCTGCCCCAGCGGTCCCCTCTGTATATTACTCCGGTCACTCTCTGCCCCGGCGGTCCCCCCTGTATATTACACCGGTCCCTCTCTGCCCCGGTGGTCTCCTCTATACATTGCACCGGTCCCTCTCTGCCCCGGCGGTCCCCTCTGTATATTACACCGGTCTCCTCTGTACATTGCACAGGTCCCTCTCTGCCCCGGCGGTCTCCTCCTCTGTACATTGCACCGGTCCCTCTCTGCCCCGGCGGTCTCCTCTGTACATTTCACCGGTCCCTCTCTGCCACGGCGGTCTCCTCTGTACATTGCACTGGTCCCTCTCTGCCCCGGCGGTCTCCTCTGTATATTACACCGGTCCCTCTCTGCCCCGGCGGTCTCCTCTGTGCATTGCACCGGTCTTTCTCTGCCCCGGCGGTCTACTCTGTACATTGCACCGGTCCCTCTCTGCCACGGCGGTCTCCTCTGTACATTGAACCGGTCCCTCTCTGCCCCGGCGGTCCCCCGGTCCTTACACATGGGCTTCAGCTGGCTGATCAGCTCCTCCTTGCTCCACTTCATCCACTCCTTGCGGTCGCTGCTGGTGGAGCAGAGGATGGGGCCGCAAACCTTCCCGCAGTCCTCGATGGCCGGGACATTGAGGTAGTGAACCAGGACGATATCCGGATTCTGCAATACATGGCGGACGGGTTATGGGCGGCTCCTCCCAGACAATCCCTGCTCCCGGCCGCAGCAGCACTATGGAGGACAGTGAGCTGCGCGCAGTCACGAGCAGTGATGGGTGAACCCGGTCTGCACAGTCCCTCTCAGGGACGTCCGTGTCACTGGCCGGGTTCAGCCAATCGGATAAAGATTAAAAAAAAGCTAAAAGGAAGCAAAATGGAGATTAAAAAAAGAGAGTGTGATACTTAGAGTCTCCGTGCGGCTGTCACACTGCTTCCAGGTCCGCTCATTAACCCTCATGCATATTCACTGCTGTCCCCGCCCACCCTCTGTGCCGGCGTCTGTGATTGGTTGAGGAGTGTAAAGAAGGGAATTTTGTTACTTACCGTAAATTCCTTTTCTTCTAGCTCCTATTGGGAGACCCAGACGATTGGGTGTATAGCACTGCCTCCGGAGGCCACACAAAGCATTACACTAAAAAGTGTAAGGCCCCTCCCCTTCTGGCTATACACCCCCAGTGGGATCACTGGCTCACCAGTTTTAGTGCAAAAGCAAGAAGGAGGAAAGCCAATAACTGGTTTAAACAAATTCACTCCGAAGTAACGTCGGAGAACTGAAAACCGTTCAACATGAACAACATGTGTACCCGAAAACAACCAAAAATCCCGAAGGACAACAGGGCGGGTGCTGGGTCTCCCAATAGGAGCTAGAAGAAAAGGAATTTACGGTAAGTAACAAAATTCCCTTCTTCTTCGGCGCTCCATTGGGAGACCCAGACGATTGGGACGTCCAAAAGCTGTCCCTGGGTGGGTAAATAAATACCTCATGTTAGAGCTGCAAGACAGCCCTCCCCTACGGGTAGGCAACTGCCGCCTGCAGGACTCTTCTACCTAGGCTGGCGTCCGCCGAAGCATAGGTATGCACCTGATAATGTTTGGTGAAAGTGTGCAGACTCGACCAGGTAGCTGCCTGGCACACCTGTTGAGCCGTAGCCTGGTGTCGTAATGCCCAGGACGCACCCACGGCTCTGGTAGAATGGGCCTTCAGCCCTGATGGAACCGGAAGCCCAGCAGAACGGTAGGCTTCAAGAATTGGTTCTTTGATCCATCGAGCCAGGGTGGCTTTTGAAGCCTGCGACCCTTTGCGCTTACCAGCGACAAGGACAAAGAGTGCATCCGAGCGGCGCAGGGGCGCCGTGCGGGAAATGTAGATTCTGAGTGCTCTCACCAGATCCAACAAATGTAGATCCTTTTCATACCGATGAACTGCATGCGGATAAAAGGAAGGCAAAGAGATATCCTGATTAAGATGAAAAGAGGATACCACCTTAGGGAGAAACTCCTGAATGGGGCGCAGCACTACCTTGTCCTGGTGGAACACCAGGAAGGGAGCTTTGGATGACAGCGCTGCTAGTTCAGACACTCTCCGAAGAGACGTGACCGCTACCAGAAATGCCACTTTCTGTGAGAGTCGAGAAAGTGACACATCCCTCAGGGGCTCAAAAGGCGGCTTCTGGAGAGCAACAAGGACCTTGTTTAGATCCCACGGATCTAACGGCCTCCTGTACGGAGGTACGATATGACACACCCCCTGCAGGAACGTGCGCACCTTAGACAGTCGCGCTAGACGCTTCTGAAAAAACACGGATAGTGCCGAGACTTGCCCTTTAAGGGAGCCGAGCGATAAGCCCTTTTCCAACCCAGATTGCAGGAAGGAAAGAACGACAGGTAACGCGAATGGCCAGGGAGATACTCCTTGTGCAGAGCACCAGGATAAGAAAATCTTCCACGTTCTGTGGTAGATCTTAGCAGACGTGGGCTTCCTAGCCTGTCTCATGGTGGCAACGACCCCTTGGGATAATCCTGAAGACGCTAGGATCCAGGACTCAATGGCCACACAGTCAGGTTCAGGGCCGCAGAATTCCGATGGAAAAACGGCCCTTGGGACAGTAAGTCTGGACGGTCTGGTAGTGCCCACGGTTGGCCGACCGTGAGATGCCACAGATCCGGATACCACGCCCTCCTCGGCCAGTCTGGGGCGACGAGTATGACGCGGCTGCAATCGGACCTGATCTTGCGTAACACTCTGGGCAAGAGTGCCAGAGGTGGAAACACATAAGGGAGCCGGAACTGCGACCAATCTTGCACTAAGGCGTCTGCCGCTAGAGCTCTTTGATCGCGAGACCGCGCTATGAAGGTCGGGACCTTGTTGTTGTGTCGAGACGCCATTAGGTCGACGTCCGGCACCCCCCAGCGGCGGCAGATTTCCTGAAACACGTCCGGGTGAAGGGACCATTCCCCTGCGTCCATGCCCTGGCGACTGAGGAAGTCTGCTTCCCAGTTTTCTACGCCCGGGATGTGAACTGCGGATATGGTGGATGCTCTTTCCTCCACCCACATCAGAATCCGCCGGACTTCCTGGAAGGCTTGCCGACTGCGTGTCCCTCCTTGGTGGTTGATGTATGCCACCGCTGTGGAGTTGTCCGACTGAATTTGGATCTGCTTTCCTTCCAGCCACTGCTGGAAGGCTAATAGGGCAAGATACACTGCCCTGATTTCCAGAACATTGATCTGAAGGGTGGACTCCTGCTGAGTCCACGTCCCTTGAGCCCTGTGGTGGAGAAAAACTGCTCCCCACCCTGACAGACTCGCGTCTGTCGTGACCACTGCCCAAGACGGTGGTAGGAAGGATCTTCCCTGTGATAATGAGGTGGGAAGAAGCCACCACTGCAGAGAGTCCTTGGCCGTCTGAGAAAGGGAGACTGTCCTGTCTAGGGAAGTTGTCTTCCCGTCCCATTGGCGGAGAATGTCCCATTGAAGTGGGCGCAGATGAAACTGTGCAAACGGGACTGCCTCCATTGCTGCCACCATCTTCCCTAGGAAGTGCATGAGGCGCCTTAAGGGGTGCGACTGACCCTGAAGGAGAGACTGCACCCCTGTCTGTAGTGACCGCTGCTTGTCCAGCGGAAGCTTCACTATCGCTGAGAGAGTATGAAACTCCATGCCAAGATACGTTAGTGATTGAGTCGGTGCCAGGTTTGACTTTGAAAAGTTCATGATCCACCCGAAAGTCTGGAGAGTCTCCAGCGCAACATTCAGGCTGTGTTGGCATGCCTCTTGAGAGGGTGCTTTGACAAGTAGATCGTCTAAGTAAGGAATCACCGAATGTCCCTGAGAATGCAAGACTGCTACCACTGCCGCCATGACCTTGGTGAAAACCCGTGGGGCTGTCGCCAGACCAAATGGCAGAGCTACGAACTGGAGATGGTCGTCTCCTATCACGAAACGTAAAAAACGTTGGTGCTCTGTAGCAATCGGCACGTGGAGATAAGCATCTTTGATGTCTATTGATGCAAGGAAATCTCCTTGAGACATTGAGGCAATGACGGAGCGGAGGGATTCCATCCGGAACCGCCTGGTTTTCACATGCTTGTTGAGCAGCTTTAGGTCCAGAACAGGACGGAACGAGCCGTCCTTTTTTGGAACCACGAAGAGATTGGAGTAAAAACCTTGTCCTTGTTCCTGCAGAGGAACAGGGATCACCACTCCTTCTGCTCTTAGTGAGCACACCGCCTGCAGAAGGGCATCTGCTCGGTCGGGATGTGGGGAGGTTCTGAAGAACCGAGGGGGAGGATGAGAACTGAATTCTATCCTGTACCCGTGAGACAAAATGTCTGCTACCCACCGGTCTTTGACCTGTGGCAGCCAAATGTCGCAAAAGCGGGAGAGCCTGCCACCGACCGAGGATGCGGAGGGATGAGGCCGAAAGTCATGAGGCAGCCGCCTTGGAAGCGGTTCCTCCGGTTGCTTTCTTGGGGCGTGAATGAGCCCGCCAGGAATCTGAGCTCCTTTGCTCCTTCTGAGTCCCTTTGGACGAGGAGAATTGGGTCTTGCTGGAGCCTCGAAAGGACCGAAACCTCGACTGCCACTTCCTCTGTTGAGGTTTGCTCGATCTGGGCTGGGGTAAGGAGGAGTCCTTACCCTTGGACTGTTTAATGATTTCAGCCAATTGTTCACCAAACAGTCTATCCACAGATAGCGGCAAGCTGGTTAAACATTTCTTGGAAGCAGAATCTGCTTTCCATTCCTTTAACCACAAGGCTCTGCGCAAAACCACAGAGTTGGCAGACGCCATTGAGGTACGGCTCGTAGAGTCCAGGACAGCGTTGATAGCGTAAGTCGCAAACGCAGACATTTGCGAGGTTAGGGACGCTACTCGCGGCACTGCTGGACGTATGATAGAGTCCACCTGTGCCAGGCCAGCTGAAATAGCTTGGAGCGCCCACACGGCCGCGAAGGCTGGAGCAAACGACGCGCCGATAGCTTCATAGACAGACTTTAACCAAAGGTCCATCTGTCTGTCATTGGCATCTTTAAGTGAAGCCCCATCTTCCACTGCAACTATGGATCTAGCCGCAAGCCTGGAGATTGGGGGGTCCACCTTTGGACACTGGGTCCAGCGTTTGACCACGTCAGGGGGAAAGGGATAACGTGTATCCTTAAGACGTTTGGAGAAACGCTTATCTGGATAAGCATGATGTTTCTGGACTGATTCTCTGAAGTCAGAGTGGTCCAGAAAAGTACTCAATTTACGCTTAGGATACCGGAACTGGAACTTCTCCTGCTGTGCAGCTGCCTCCTCTGCTGAAGGGGCTGGGGGAGAAATATCCAACAGTCTATTGATGGCCGCTATAAGGTCATTTACCATAGCGTCACCATCAGGGGTATCTAGATTGAGAGCGGTGTCAGGATTAGATTCCTGATCACCCACCTCTGTCTCCTCATACAGAGCCTCGTCTCGCTGAGACCCTGACCAGTGTGATGACGTGGGGGGTCTCTCCCAGCGAGCACGCTTAGGCGGCCTGGGACTGTCATCAGAGTCAGAGCCCTCAGCCTGTGATGCCTGGGACCCCCTTGAAGTACGGATTAGTTCCAACTGAGGGGGACCGGGGAGCATAGACACAGCAGTGTCCATGGTCTGAGAAACTGGCCTGGACTGCAAGGTCTCCAGGATTTTTGTCATAGTGACAGACATCTTATCAGCAAAAACTGCAAATTCTGTCCCCGTCACCGGGACAGGGTTCACAGGCGTCTCTGCCTGGGCCACTACTACCATAGACTCTGGCTGACGAAGTGGCACAGGGACCGAACATTGCACACAATGGGGGTCATTGTAACCTGCCGGTAGATTAGCCCCACATGCGGCACAAGCAGTGCATACCGCATGTGCCTTGGCACCCTTGCTACGGATGACATGTTGTTGTCTCCTCAGAGCAATGAGGGTATAAGCCAAGAAGCGACTGTACAGTGCAATATAAATATATATGGTACAGGGAAAAAATGCACCAAATAACACTGTGGCACTAGTGGGGCCAGCACTTATGTGCAGCTTACCGCCCGCATAAACGCGGGTGTGTGGTCGCCAGAGTCCCTTGTCTGAGTCCCCCAGAGCCTGTGTCCGTTCTCCAGCCAGACTGCGTGCAGGAATGGCTGCCGGCGTCCTGTGGAGAGGGGCGGGCCCTGGGCGTGTTGAGACCAAGAGCGGGAAACTTGCGTCCCCACTGTGCCCAGTGAGAGGGCTGGAGCTTGTAAACAAGGCTCCAGCCCTCGGCGCTGGCTATAGAACAGCGTCTCTCCCTTTCCCTGATTGACAGGGTGGGGGCGGGAACGAAGCAGAGCTAGGCCGCAAAAGCCGGGGACTAGATTTATGAGCGCTGCCGCCGTAAAAGCGCGGGCAGCACGAGTCCCCGGCGCACTACAAGTCCCAGCGGCGCCGCCGCTCCCGGAGCGGCCGGCGCGGTAGTTCCCAAGACATAAAATCACTCAGCTAAGCTGCAGTGACTCTAACCCGAGCGCGCAGCGCTAGTGCCCCCGGCGCACTAGCACACCCAGCAAGTCTGGAGTGTGCGTGGCCTGTCTGTGCGGGGACACAGAGTACCTGAATGTTGCAGGGCCTTGTCCCTGACTGTACTCAGCTCCTCCAGCAGGGTCTCTGGGTCTGTGGATGGAGCTCGGCCTCAGGGTTTGGGGGCCGGTAAGATCCCACTTCCACAGAGCCCCTCAGGGGGATGGGGAAGGAAAGCAGCATGTGGGCTCCAGCCTCCGTACCCGCAATGGGTACCTCAACCTTACAAACCGCAAGTGGGGTGAGAAGGGAGCATGCTGGGGGCCCTATATGGGCCCTCTTTTCTTCCATCCGATAGAGTCAGCAGCTACTGCTGACTAAACAGTGGAGCTATGCGTGGATGTCTGACCTCCTTCGCACAAAGCAGAAAACTGGTGAGCCAGTGATCCCACTGGGGGTGTATAGCCAGAAGGGGAGGGGCCTTACACTTTTTAGTGTAATGCTTTGTGTGGCCTCCGGAGGCAGTGCTATACACCCAATCGTCTGGGTCTCCCAATGGAGCGCCGAAGAAAAAAAATAAATTGGAAAAAAAATTGTTGTAGGGTCCCCCCGTATTTTAATACTCAGCACAGATAAAACAGACCGCTACAGGCTGCAGCCCCAGCCGTGCGCTTATCTTGGCTCTGTATCAAAATACAAGGACCCGCAAGCAACTATGAACTATTAAGATAAATAATCTAAAAACAGTGCACGGGCCCCCCCCCAATTTTAATACACAGCTATGATAAAACAGACAGCTGGCGGCTGGTATTCTCAGGCTGAGGAGGCTCAAGCTTATTGGGCCTAAAAATTGCAGCCGCCCCAGAATTGACGTATCCATTTTATGTGACAACCCTGGCACTTTACTCAGCTCTTCTCGATTGCCCTGGAGTGGTGGCAATCAAAGTAATATAAAGGGTTAATGACAACTGTGATTTGTCAAAAAATCAGAGCGGTCATCAAGCCCGAGGCTAGTAATGGGATGGGTCACGTGTTTTGAACCAGTTTCGGTGTGTTTTTCTTTCCCAGGAGATGCAGATTTGGTGCAGAAATGTCTGCATCCAAATAATCAATGTGCACACAAGGCCTAATACGGCACTGAGTTCAATGAGTTCACATGGGGGGAGGTCACAGAGTTCAATGAGTGCACCTCAAATCAGTTCACATGAGGTCACACCTGGGGTGCAGTGGGAACAGTCAGCTGTGACCTCAGGTGAACTCAGCGACATCACCGCACACAGCTGTGGCTCAGTCAGTGTGTCCCTAACATCACAGTGAGCAGTCACGTTTTGTAATCTGACCGCGCATTGGGACCGCAGATGTAGCAGAGCTGGGATCGTCGTAGGACGTTGTGTCTAAGGAGAACGTCAGACCTGCAGGGGGTTTTGAGGGATAATACATTGTAGACAGAGGGGTTATGTTGCTCGTTTGTTTTTTAACTAAAGGATGTTTCTGTGTGTTTCGCATTTCTTTCTTTTGACTTTACAGGTTAGTAACGGGGGGGTCTCATAGACCCCTCCCCAATACTAACCTTCGACTTGATGACAGCTGTGATTTTTTGACAAATCACAGCTGTCATTACCCCCTTATTACCTCGATTGTCACCACTCCAGGGCAATCACCGGAATTGTCACATCTAATGGATGCGAGAATTCCGGGCGGTTGCAGGCTGCTATTTTTAGGCTGGGGGTCCAAAAACCATGGCCCTTCCTAGTGTGAAAATACCAGCCCCCAGCTGTCTGCTTTATCATGGCCTGCGTATAAAAATAGGGTGAGTGGGGGAAACAGTGAATATGCATGAGAGCTAATGGGCGGACCCGGAAGCAGTGTGCCAGCCGCACGGGAGACTCGCTCAGCAGAATTCTCCTGCTTTGCAGCCGCTAGTCCTTACTGACACCATTTTACAGCACAATGTTCGGGTCCCCCAGACTAATATGGGGAGCGGCCCCTGGGCTCATGTTCGGGTTCGAGTCCAGTGCTGAACAGGACTTTTTGCACGTCTGGTCAGCCCTGCTGAACAGCTGCGGGTTGTCCCATCTCTACACAACATACGCCAGCCGAGGCTCTCCGAGGACCCCCAGTGGGCACACGATTAACTGCAGCACAAATAACGACCGTTACCCCGACTTCTCACCCCGAACAGAAGACGGGCGAATCCGAGGATCACGGTCCCATCACAGAAGCAGGCATCATGGGATGGGAAATCTGTGTCATGGCTCATCATCCCCCTGGATGCAGCGAGCAGAATGACACCCCCATACTTTACACTGCAGGCACCCCCACACTGCGGCTATCACTCACCTGCAGGAGCCAGTAGCAGCGGCGGTGAAATGTGGGGACGATTGACGAGTGAACGTAGCAGCCGTACAGGCACTGGAGAGACAGAGGTCAGGGGTCAGGGATCGTGCTCTGGTGTCCCCCCCCTCCCCCGTGCTCGAACACTCACCTCCATGCCCTGCACCTTCAGCTTCATGTGATCCTCGCGGGTGGTCTTCCCGTCCTTGCGCTTCTTCCAGCAGTAGCCATCTTTCCGATATTTCACCTTCTTGCGGTTGTACAGGATGATAGAGCCGTTCTGGGGTCTGAAACACACGGGTCACCATGAAGCCCCCCGACAAAAAGCCCGAACGTCAGGGGAGAGGGGGGGAAAAACGACGGGGAGGCCATAAATAAAGGCTGGAGAGGGAGAGTCCTGCGCAGCAACTGGGAGCAGTCAGGGAGCGCCGGTCCCAGCTCTTATAGTGCTGGCAGAATGCTGCTGAAAAAGAACTCTCCATAGAAACAGACAGACCCTGCACAAGGCACCCACAGAGGGGTCACGTGTCAGTCAGGACCCCAGGAAAGCTGGGTGCCATGTCAGGCTGTAAAGCTCAGCTTCTGCCACCAGAGGGAGACATAACAGCAGCACTCACCGGGTCTTGGGCGCACAAGAAAGCCACTCCTCGTGCTTCTCAAAGGTGATGAGGTACGAGGCGATCTCCTGCCAAAGAGAAGCCAGGAGACAAAGGGTTACACACGAGTCACAGCAGCACAGAGGATGTCAGAAGAAGAGACAGGAGACAAAGGGTTACACACGAGTCACAGCAGCACAGAGGATGTCAGGAGAAGAGACAGGAGACAAAGGGTTACACACGAGACACAGCAGCACAGAGGATGTCAGGAGAAGAGACAGGGAACAAAGGGTTACACACGAGACACAGCAGCACAGAGGATGTCAGGAGAAGAGACAGGAGACAAAGGGTTACACACGAGACACAGCAGCACAGAGGATGTCAGGAGAAGAGACAGGAGACAAAGGGTTACACACGAGTCACAGCAGCACAGAGGATGTCAGAAGAAGAGACAGGAGACAAAAGGTTACACACGAGTCACAGCAGCACAGAGGATGTCAGGAGAAGAGACAGGAGACAAAGGGTTACACACGACACACAGCAGCACAGAGGATGTCAGGAGAAGAGACAGGAGACAAAGGGTTACACACGAGTCACAGCAGCACAGAGGATGTCAGGAGAAGTGACAGGCGACAAAGGGTTACACACGAGTCACAGCAGCACAGAGGATGTCAGGAGAAGAAACAGGAGACAAAGGGTTAAACACGAGTCACAGCAGCACAGAGAATGTCAGGAGAAGTGACAGGCGACAAAGGGTTACACACGAGTCACAGCAGCACAGAGGATGTCAAAAGAAGAGACAGGAGACAAAGGGTTACACACGAGACACAGCAGCACACAGGATGTCAGGAGAAGAGACAGGAGACAAAGGGTTACACACGAGTCACAGCAGCACAGAGAATGTCAGGAGAAGAGACAGGAGACAAAGGGTTACACACGAGTCACAGCAGCACAGAGGATGTCAGGAGAAGAGACAGGAGACAAAGGGTTACACACGAGACACAGCAGCACAGAGGATGTCAGGAGAAGAGACAGGAGACAAAGGGTTACACACGAGTCACAGCAGCACAGAGGATGTCAGGAGAAGAGACAGGAGACAAAGGGTTACACACGAGACACAGCAGCACAGAGGATGTCAGGAGAAGAGACAGGAGACAAAGGGTTACACACGAGACAGCAGCACAGAGGATGTCAGGAGAAGAGACAGGAGACAAAGGGTTATACACGAGACACAGCAGCACAGAGGATGTCAGGAGAAGAGACAGGAGACAAAGGGTTACACACGAGACACAGCAGCACAGAGGATGTCAGGAGAAGAGACAGGAGACAAAGGGTTACACACGAGTCACAGCAGCACAGAGGATGTCAGGAGAAGAGACAGGAGACAAAGGGTTACACACGAGACACAGCAGCACAGAGGATGTCAGGAGAAGAGACAGGAGACAAAGGGTTACACACGAGACACAGCAGCACAGAGGATGTCAGGAGAAGAGACGGGAGACAAAGGGTTACACACGAGAAACAGCAGCACAGAGGATGTCAGGAGAAGAGACAGGAGACAAAGGGTTACACACGAGACAGCAGCACAGAGGATGTCAGGAGAAGAGACAGGAGACAAAGGGTTATACACGAGACACAGCAGCACAGAGGATGTCAGGAGAAGAGACAGGAGACAAAGGGTTACACACGAGACACAGCAGCACAGAGGATGTCAGGAGAAGAGACAGGGAACAAAGGGTTACACACGAGAAACAGCAGCACAGAGGATGTTAGGAGAAGAGACAGGAGACAAAGGGTTACACACGAGTCACAGCAGCACAGAGGATGTCAGGAGAAGAGACAGGGAACAAAGGGTTACACACGAGTCACAGCAGCACAGAGGATGTCAGGAGAAGAGACAGGGAACAAAGGGTTACACACGAGACACAGCAGCACAGAGGATGTCAGGAGAAGAGACAGAAGACAAAGGGTTACACACGAGACAGCAGCACAGAGGATGTCAGGAGAAGAGACAGGAGACAAAGGGGTACACACGAGACCCAGCAGCACAGAGGATGTCAGGAGAAGAGACAGGAGACAAAGGGTTACACACGAGTCACAGCAGCACAGAGGATGTCAGGAGAAGAGACAGGAGACAAAGGGTTACACACGAGTCACAGCAGCACAGAGGATGTCAGGAGAAGAGACAGGAGACAAAGGGTTACCCACGAGACACAGCAGCACAGAGGATGTCAGGAGAGGAGACAGGAGACAAAGGGTTACACACGAGACAGCAGCACAGAGGATGTCAGGAGAAGAGACAGGAGACAAAGGGTTACCCACGAGACACAGCAGCACAGAGGATGTCAGGAGAAGAGACGGGAGACTAAGGGTTACACACGAGACAGCAGCACAGAGGATGTCAGGAGAAGAGACAGGAGACAAAGGGTTACACACGAGACAGCAGCACAGAGGATGTCAGGAGAAGAGACAGGAGACAAAGGGTTACCCACGAGACACAGCAGCACAGAGGATGTCAGGAGAAGAGACAGGAGACAAAGGGTTACACACGAGACACAGCAGCACAGAGAATGTCAGGAGAAGAGACAGGAGACAAAGGGTTACACACGAGACACAGCAGCACAGAGGATGTCAGGAGAAGAGACAGGGGACAAAGGGTTACACACGAGACAGCAGCACAGAGGATGTCAGGAGAAGAGACGGGAGACAAAGGGTTACACACGAGACACAGCAGCACAGAGGATGTCAGGAGAAGAGACAGAAGACAAAGGGTTACACACGAGAAACAGCAGCACAGAGGATGTCAGGAGAAGAGACAGAAGACAAAGGGTTACACACGAGACACAGCAGCACAGAGGATGTCAGGAGAAGAGACAGGAGACAAAGGGTTACACACAAGACACAGCAGCACAGAGGATGTCAGGAGAAGATACAGAAGACAAAGGGTTACACACGAGACACAGCAGCACAGAGGATGTTAGGAGAAGAGACGGGAGACAAAGGGGTACACACGAGACCCAGCAGCACAGAGGATGTCAGGAGAAGAGACAGGAGACAAAGGGTTACACACGAGTCACAGCAGCACAGAGGATGTCAGGAGAAGAGACAGGAGACAAAGGGTTACACACGAGTCACAGCAGCACAGAGGAAGTCAGGAGAAGAGACAGGAGACAAAGGGTTACACACAAGACACAGCAGCACAGAGAATGTCAGGAGAAGAAACAGGAGACAAAGGGTTACACACGAGTCACAGCAGCACAGAGGATGTCAGGAGAAGAAACAGGAGACAAAGGGTTACACACGAGACAGCAGCACAGAGGATGTCAGGAGAAGAGACAGAAGACAAAGGGTTACACACGAGACACAGCAGCACAGAGGATGTCAGGAGAAGAGACAGGAGACAAAGGGTTACACACAAGACACAGCAGCACAGAGGATGTCAGGAGAAGAGACGGGAGACAAAGGGTTACACACGAGACACCACAGCACAGAGGATGTCAGGAGAAGAGACAGGAGACGAAGGGTTACACACGAGACACAGCAGCACAGAGGATGTCAGGAGAAGAGACAGGAGATAAAGGGTTACACACGAGACACAGCAGCACAGAGGATGTCAGAAGAGACAGGAGACGAAGGGTTACACACGAGACACAGCAGCACAGAGGATGTCAGGAGAAGAGACAGGGGACAAAGGGTTACACACGAGACACAGCAGCACAGAGGATGTCAGGAGAAGAAACAGGAGACAAAGGGTTACACACGAGACAGCAGCACAGAGGATGTCAGGAGAAGAGACAGAAGACAAAGGGTTACACACGAGACACAGCAGCACAGAGGATGTCAGGAGAAGAGACGGGAGACAAAGGGTTACACACGAGACACAGCAGCACAGAGCATGTCAGGAGAAGAGACAGGAGACAAAGGGTTACACACGAGTCACAGCAGCACAGAGGATGTCAGGAGAGGAGACAGGGGACAAAGGGTTACACACGAGTCACAGCAGCACAGAGGATGTCAGGAGAAGAGACAGGAGACAAAGGGTTACACACGAGACACAGCAGCACAGAGGATGTCAGGAGAAGAGACAGGGGACAAAGGGTTACACACGAGACAGCAGCACAGAGCATGTCAGGAGAAGAGACAGGAGACAAAGGGTTACACACGAGTCACAGCAGCACAGAGGATGTCAGGAGAGGAGACAGGGGACAAAGGGTTACACACGAGTCACAGCAGCACAGAGGATGTCAGGAGAAGAGACAGGAGACAAAGGGTTACCCACGAGACACAGCAGCACAGAGGATGTCAGGAGAAGAGACGGGAGACAAAGGGTTACACACGAGTCACAGCAGCACAGAGGATGTCAGGAGAAGAGACAGGAGACAAAGGGTTACACACGAGACACAGCAGCACAGAGGATGTCAGGAGAAGAGACGGGAGACTAAGGGTTACACACGAGACACAGCAGCACAGAGGATGTCAGGAGAAGAGACGGGAGACAAAGGGTTACACACGAGACACAGCAGCACAGAGGATGTCAGGAGAAGAGACAGGAGACAAAGGGTTACACACGAGACAGCAGCACAGAGGATGTCAGGAGAAGAGACAGGAGACAAAGGGTTACACACGAGAAACAGCAGCACAGAGGATGTCAGGAGAAGAGACGGGAGACAAAGGGTTACACACGAGACACAGCAGCACAGAGGATGTCAGGAGAAGAGACAGGAGACAAAGGGTTACACACGAGACAGCAGCACAGAGGATGTCAGGAGAAGAGACAGGAGACAAAGGGTTACACACGAGAAACAGCAGCACAGAGGATGTCAGGAGAAGAGACGGGAGACAAAGGGTTACACACGAGACACAGCAGCACAGAGGATGTCAGGAGAAGAGACAGAAGACAAAGGGTTACACACGAGACACAGCAGCACAGAGGATGTCAGGAGAAGAGACAGGGGACAAAGGGTTACACACGAGACAGCAGCAGCACAGAGGATGTCAGCAGAGGAGACAGAAGACAAAGGGTTACACACGAGTCACAGCAGCACAGAGGATGTCAGGAGAAGAGACAGGAGACAAAGGGTTACACACGAGACACAGCAGCACAGAGGATGTCAGGAGAGGAGACAGGGGACAAAGGGTTACACACGAGACACAGCAGCACAGAGGATGTCAGGAGAGGAGACAAAGGGTTACACACGAGACAGCAGCACAGAGGATGTCAGGAGAAGATACAGAAGACAACGGGTTACACACGAGATACAGCAGCACAGAGGATGTCAGGAGAAGAGACGGGAGACAAAGGGTTACCCACGAGACACCGCAGCACAGAGGATGTCAGGAGAAGAGACGGGAGACAAAGGGTTACACACGAGACACAGCAGCACAGAGGATGTCAGGAGAAGAGACGGGAGACAAAGGGTTGCACACGAGACACAGCAGCACAGAGGATGTCAGGAGAAGAGACAGGAGACACAGGGTTACACACGAGTCACAGCAGCACAGAGGATGTCAGGAGAAGAGACAGGAGACAAAGGGTTACACATGAGACACAGCAGCACAGAGGATGTCAGGAGAAGAGACGGGAGATAAAGGGTTACACACGAGACACAGCAGCACAGAGGATGTCAGGAGAAGAGACGGGAGACAAAGGGTTACACACGAGACACAGCAGCACAGAGGATGTCAGGAGAAGAGACGGGAGACAAAGGGTTACACACGAGACACAGCAGCACAGAGGATGTCAGGAGAAGAGACGGGAGACAAAGGGTTACACACGAGTCACAGCAGCACAGAGGATGTCAGGAGAAGAGACAGGAGACAAAGGGTTGCACACGAGACACAGCAGCACAGAGGATGTCAGGAGAAGAGACAGGGGACAAAGGGTTGCACACGAGACACAGCAGCACAGAGGATGTCAGGAGAAGAGACGGGAGACAAAGGGTTACACACGAGTCACAGCAGCACAGAGGATGTCAGGAGAAGAGACGGGAGACAAAGGGTTACACACGAGACACAGCAGCACAGAGGATGTCAGGAGAAGAGACAGGAGACAAAGGGTTACACACGAGTCACAGCAGCACAGAGGATGTCAGGAGAGGAGACAGGGGACAAAGGGTTACACACGAGACACAGCAGCACAGAGGATGTCAGAAGAGACAGGAGACAAAGGGTTACACACGAGACACAGCAGCACAGAGGATGTCAGCAGAGGAGACAGAAGACAAAGGGTTACACACGAGTCACGGCAGCACAGAGGATGTCAGGAGAAGAGACAGGGGACAAAGGGTTACACACGAAACAGCAGCAGCACAGAGAATGTCAGGAGAAGAGTCAGGAGACAAAGGGTTACACACGAGACACAGCAGCACAGAGGATGTCAGGAGAAGAGACAGGAGACAAAGGGTTACACACGAGTCACAGCAGCACAGAGGATGTCAGGAGAAGAGACGGGAGACAAAGGGTTACACACGAGACACAGCAGCACAGAGGATGTCAGGAGAAGAGACAGGAGACAAAGGGTTACACACGAGACACAGCAGCACAGAGGATGTCAGGAGAAGAGACAGGAGATAAAGGGTTACACACGAGACACAGCAGCACAGAGGATGTCAGGAGAAAAGACGGGAGACAAAGGGTTACACACGAGACACAGCAGCACAGAGGATGTCAGGAGAAGAGACGGGAGACAAAGGGTTACACACGAGACACAGCAGCACAGAGGATGTCAGGAGAAGAGTCGGGAGACAAAGGGTTACACACGAGTCACAGCAGCACAGAGGATGTCAGGAGCAGAGACAGGAGACAAAGGGTTGCACACGAGACACAGCAGCACAGAGGATGTCAGGAGAAGAGACGGGAGACAAAGGGTTACCCACGAGACACAGCCGCACAGAGGATGTCAGGAGAAGAGACGGGAGACAAAGGGTTACACACGAGACACAGCAGCACAGAGGATGTCAGGAGAAGAGACAGAAGACAAAGGGTTACACACGAGTCACAGCAGCACAGAGGATGTCAGGAGAGGAGACAGGGGACAAAGGGTTACACACGAGACACAGCAGCACAGAGGATGTCAGGAGAAGAGACAGGGGACAAAGGGTTACACACACGACACAGCAGCACAGAGGATGTCAGGAGAGGAGACAGGAGACAAAGGGTTACACACGAAACAGCAGCAGCACAGAGAATGTCAGGAGAAGAGTCAGGAGACAAAGGGTTACACACGAGACACAGCAGCACAGAGGATGTCAGGAGAAGAGACAGGGGACAAAGGGTTACACACGAGACACAGCAGCACAGAGGATGTCAGGAGAGGAGACAGGAGACAAAGGGTTACACACGAAACAGCAGCAGCACAGAGAATGTCAGGAGAAGAGTCAGGAGACAAAGGGTTACACACGAGACACAGCAGCACAGAGGATGTCAGGAGAAGAGACAGGAGACAAAGGGTTACACACGAGTCACAGCAGCACACAGGATGTCAGGAGAAGAGACGGGAGACAAAGGGTTACACACGAGACAGCAGCACAGAGGATGTCAGGAGAAGAGACAGGAGACAAAGGGTTACACACGAGACACAGCAGCACAGAGGATGTCAGGAGTAGAGACAGGGAACAAAGGGGTACACACGAGACACAGCAGCACAGAGGATGTCAGGAGAAGAGACGGGAGACAAAGGGTTATACACGAGACACAGCAGCACAGAGGATGTCAGGAGAAGAGACAGGAGATAAAGGGTTACACACGAGACACAGCAGCACAGAGGATGTCAGGAGAAGAGACAGGAGATAAAGGGTTACACACGAGACACAGCAGCACAGAGGATGTCAGGAGAAAAGACGGGAGACAAAGGGTTACACACGAGACACAGCAGCACAGAGGATGTCAGGAGAAGAGACAGGAGATAAAGGGTTACACACGAGACACAGCAGCACAGAGGATGTCAGGAGAAAAGACGGGAGACAAAGGGTTACACACGAGACACAGCAGCACAGAGGATGTCAGGAGAAGAGACGGGAGACAAAGGGTTACACACGAGACACAGCAGCACAGAGGATGTCAGGAGAAGAGTCGGGAGACAAAGGGTTACACACGAGTCACAGCAGCACAGAGGATGTCAGGAGCAGAGACAGGAGACAAAGGGTTGCACACGAGACACAGCAGCACAGAGGATGTCAGGAGAAGAGACGGGAGACAAAGGGTTACCCACGAGACACAGCCGCACAGAGGATGTCAGGAGAAGAGACGGGAGACAAAGGGTTACACACGAGACACAGCAGCACAGAGGATGTCAGGAGAAGAGACAGAAGACAAAGGGTTACACACGAGTCACAGCAGCACAGAGGATGTCAGGAGAGGAGACAGGGGACAAAGGGTTACACACGAGACACAGCAGCACAGAGGATGTCAGGAGAAGAGACAGGGGACAAAGGGTTACACACACGACACAGCAGCACAGAGGATGTCAGGAGAGGAGACAGGAGACAAAGGGTTACACACGAAACAGCAGCAGCACAGAGAATGTCAGGAGAAGAGTCAGGAGACAAAGGGTTACACACGAGACACAGCAGCACAGAGGATGTCAGGAGAAGAGACAGGGGACAAAGGGTTACACACGAGACACAGCAGCACAGAGGATGTCAGGAGAGGAGACAGGAGACAAAGGGTTACACACGAAACAGCAGCAGCACAGAGAATGTCAGGAGAAGAGTCAGGAGACAAAGGGTTACACACGAGACACAGCAGCACAGAGGATGTCAGGAGAAGAGACAGGAGACAAAGGGTTACACACGAGTCACAGCAGCACACAGGATGTCAGGAGAAGAGACGGGAGACAAAGGGTTACACACGAGACAGCAGCACAGAGGATGTCAGGAGAAGAGACAGGAGACAAAGGGTTACACACGAGACACAGCAGCACAGAGGATGTCAGGAGTAGAGACAGGGAACAAAGGGGTACACACGAGACACAGCAGCACAGAGGATGTCAGGAGAAGAGACGGGAGACAAAGGGTTATACACGAGACACAGCAGCACAGAGGATGTCAGGAGAAGAGACGGGAGACAAAGGGTTACACACGAGACAGCAGCACAGAGGATGTCATGAGAAGAGACAGGAGACAAAGAGTTACACACGAGACAAAGGGTTACACACGAGACACAGCAGCACAGAGGATGTCAGGAGAAGAGACGGGAGACAAAGGGTTATACACGAGACACAGCAGCACAGAGGATGTCAGGAGAAGAGACGGGAGACAAAGGGTTACACACGAGACAGCAGCACAGAGGATGTCAGGAGAAGAGACGGGAGACAAAGGGTTACACACGAGACAGCAGCACAGAGGATGTCAGGAGAAGAGACAGGAGACAAAGGGTTACACACGAGACACAGCAGCACAGAGGATGTCAGGAGAAGAGACAGGAGACAAAGGGTTACACACGAGACAGCAGCACAGAGGATGTCAGGAGAAGAGACGGGAGACAAAGGGTTACACACGAGACAGCAGCACAGAGGATGTCAGGAGAAGAGACAGGAGACAAAGGGTTACACACGAGACAGCAGCACAGAGGGTGTCAGCAGGCGCTCCGCACCTCGTTGGTGTTCCAGCGCAGCCTCTCCTTCGGTAGCGCGGTGCACTTTGGTAAACATTCCAGCAGCTTCTTGGGTAGAAAAACCTTAATATGACCGTTTTCTAAAGGAAATAACACAGAAATATGAAAAACAAGATTATAATCCCACCCCAGACCTCAGCACAGGGTATAATCTCTCATATAATCTTACCAGAGGCCCCAGCACAGGGTATAATCTCACCCTAGAACCCAGAACAGAGTATAATTCAGCACAAAGTATCATCTCACATATAATCTCACCAGAGACCCCAGAACAGGGTATAATTTCATATATACTGTAATCTGACCCGAGACCCCAGCACAAGGTATAATCTGACCCGAGAGCCCATCACAGTGTATAATCTCACATATAATCTGACTTGAGAGCCCAACACTGGGTATAATCTCACCCAAAACACCAGTACAGAGTATAATCTGACAAATAATCTCACCTGAGACCCCAGTACAGGGTATAATCTCACACATTATCTCACCTGAGACCCCAGTACAGGGTATAATCCCACCCCAAATCTTAGCACAGGGTATAATCTCACATATAATTTTACCTGAGACCTCAGCACAGGGTATAATCCCATCCCAAACCTCAGCGCAGGGTATACTCTCACACATAATCTCACCTGAGACCCCAGCACAGGGTATAATCCCACCCCAGACCTCAGCAGAGTATAATCTCACACATAATCTCACCTGAGACCTCAGCACAGGGTATAATCCCACCCCAAACCTTAGCACAGGGTATAATCTCACACATAATCTCACCTGAGACCCCAGTACAGGGTATAATCCCACCCCAGACCTCAGCACAGGGTATAATCTCACACATTATCTCACCTGAGACCTCAGCACAGGGTATAATCTGTCATATAATCTCACCTGAGACCTCGGCGCCCTCCTTGCTATTCATGGCCATTAGCGGGACATCTCGGGGGGAGAAGACTGTTAGGCCCGGGGGTGTCCTGATTTACTGCTCTCTACAACACAAGATGGGTGGGATTAGCGGGATGGTGCGCGAGTGACATCCTTGTACCCACAGCGTGAACGTCCGTGCATCACGTGACCGGACAAGACGTGTGCGGTGCTTTCAATAACGCCTCCACCCCTGCTCTGTACCCAGCATGCACCTGTGAACAACACGGAGTGTCACACGGGGTAAAGGACGCGGAGCCGATAATCATTACATCAGTAATAATCCCAGCAACCGGAGCCGAAGAAGAGGGGCAAAGTCTGGGGGCAAGGGTCCGCACAGCACCCAGACATGTACCCACAGTCACAGCCTGAAGTGTCGGCGCCCCTGAAAGCGTTCCAGAAAATGAAGTATTTTGCCCAGATACTTATTACAGTCACACGTTCTGTTATACACAGAATATTTCCTTTGTGTTTTGGAACAACAGAAAAAAAAATAAACAGAGAAACCTCAATAACCTTTTTCTGTGTCTGTATCAGCAGTGGGGTCCTCCAGGGTCTCCTCCATAGCGTTTTTCTGTCTGTGTCAGCAGTGGGGTCCTCCTGGGTCTCCTCCATAGTGTTTTTCTGTCTGTGTCAGCAGTGGGGCCCTCCTGGGTCTCATCCATAGCGTTTTGTCTCTGTGTCAGCAGTGGGGTCCTCCTGGGTCTCCTCCATAGCGTTTTTCTGTGTCAGCAGTGGGGCTCTCCTGAGTCTTCTCCATAGTGTTTTGTCTCTGTGTCAGCAGAGGGGTCCTCCTGGGTCTCCTCCATAGCGTTTTTCTGTCTCTGTGTCAGCAGTGGGGCCCTCCTGGGTCTCCTCCATAGCGTTTTTCTGTCTCTGTGTCAGCAGTGGGGCCCTCCTGGGTCTCCTCCATAGCGTTTTTCTGTGTCAGCAGTGGGGTCCTCCTGGGTCTCCTCCATAGCATTTTTCTGTGTCAGCAGTGGGGTCCTCCTGGGTCTCCTCCATAGCATTTTTCTGTGTCAGCAGTGGGGTCCTCCTGGGTCTCCTCGATAGCATTTTTCTGTGTCAGCAGTGGGGCCCTCCTGGGTCTCCTCCATAGCGTTTTTCTGTGTCAGCAGTGGGGCCCTCCTGGGTCTCCTCCATAGCGTTTTGTCTCTGTGTCAGCAGTGGGGTCCTCCTGGGTCTCCTCCATAGCGTTTTTCTGTGTCAGCAGTGGGGCTCTCCTGAGTCTTCTCCATAGTGTTTTGTCTCTGTGTCAGCAGTGGGGTCCTCCTGGGTCTCCTCCATAGCGTTTTTCTGTCTCTGTGTCAGCAGTGGGGCCCTCCTGGGTCTCCTCCATAGCATTTTTCTGTGTCAGCAGTGGGGTCCTCCTGGGTCTCCTCCATAGCATTTTTCTGTGTCAGCAGTGGGGTCCTCCTGGGTCTCCTCCATAGCGTTTTTCTGTGTCAGCAGTGGGGTCCTCCTGGGTCTCCTCCATAGCATTTTTCTGTGTCAGCAGTGGGGCCCTCCTGGGTCTCCTCCATAGCGTTTTTCTGTGTCAGCAGTGGGGCCCTCCTGGGTCTCCTCCATAGCGTTTTTCTGTGTCAGCAGTGGGGTCCTCCTGGGTCTCCTCCATAGCATTTTTCTGTGTCAGCAGTGGAGTCCTACTGGGTCTCCTTCATAGCATTTTTCTGTGTCAGCAATGGGGCCCTCCTGGGTCCCATCCATAGTGTTTTTCTGTCTCTGTGTCTGCAGTGGGGTCCTCCTGGGACTCCTCCATAGTGTTTTTCTGTCTGTGTCAGCAGTGGGGTTCCCTGGGTCTCCTCCATAGCGTTTCATTTCATTCAGATATGAGCAGATCGTTCGCGCTGACATTGATGCCCCCTGACCCTGCAGGATGGGTGGGATCCTGCGTTACAACCTTTCGTCAGATTTTCTCTACCGTCCATGTCCAAGGAGATTGACTGCAGTGCCATGGGCTGTAAACGTCTGGATAATGTTGTGCACCGTGGACAAAGGAACATCAAGATCTCTAGAGATGAACATGTGACCTGGAGATTGATTATGTTTTTCAATTTTGGTCCTCAATTAGTGATAGGTGAACCCCCAGATATTTGGGGTTGGCAGGTCCACCGGATGTAAAGAAAAAAATATATATATAGGTTCGGGACCAGAATTAATCCCGAATTTCTGCCCGCAAGCCAATCCCCATATTAGTCTATGGGAACCTGAATATTGTGCTTTAAAATGGTAGAAGAAGGGCTGGGGGGCTTAGAGCAGGAGCGTTATACTTACCAGTCTCCCGCGCGGCTGTAACGCTACTTCCGGGGCCGCTCACTAACCTCATGCATATTCACTGAATCCCCCCATCACAGGCAGTCCCAGAGTCTGTGATTGATTGCAGTCAGACCCCGCCCCCAACCTGTGTGACAGCGTCTGTGATTGGTTGGAATCACACATGGAGTCTGTGTCTCTATAGTGGTGTAAAAATAAACAAAAAAATTGTTGTGCGGTCCCAAAACATTCTGATACCCAGCACAGATAAAGCCACAGCTACAGGCTGCGGGCCCCAGCCGTGCACTTATTTTTGCTGTGTTTCAAAAAAAAAAAAAAAAAAAAAGGAAATACATGTGGCCTTTTTTTTTTTTTTTTAATTATTTAAATAAATAATTAAAAAAAACCGTTATTCAATTATGATACCCAGCCATGATAAAGCCCGACAGCTGCGGACTGGTATTCTCAGGCTGGGGGGACCCATGTTTATTGGGCCCCCCCGAGCCAAAAAATAGCAGCCTGCAGCCACCCAGAATTGTTGCATCCATTAGATGCATCAATCCCGGCACTTTTCGATTGCCCTGATGCGGTGGCAATCGGAATAATAAGGGGTTAATGACAGCGCACAGCTGCCACTGAGCCCTTGATTAGTAATGGGGAGGGTCTATGAGACCCCCATTATTAATATGTAAATGAAAGTAAATAAACACAAACATCCAAAAAATCCTTCATTTGAAATAAAATACAAAAAAAAAAAACTCTTTCACCCTTTTATTAACCCCCAAAACACTCTGTTCTGACATAATCCACACAAGGTCCCACAACGATTACGGCTCTGCTACATCTGACGTCACAGCGCGCGGGCATAGTACATGTCCACCCGCTACGGCTTCAGGCAAAGACTGAGCTGTGTGATCAGCGGTGACGTCACTCAGTTTATCAGCACTCACAGCTGGAGGTTCCCCCGGTACCCCACCTGTGACCGCAGGTAACCTGACCTCAGTAAACTCAGTGACCTCACCTCAGGTGAACTGAGTTCCCAGACCTGCATCTCCTGGTGCGTGTTTTTTTTAGCCAAGAGATGCAGATTTGGTGCTGAAATTTATACACCATATTCCTGCATCCAATCTGCATCAACTGGCAAAAAAACCCCCATCAAAATACAATGCGTTATCGATGCGATTTTTTTTTTCCCACAAGATGCCGATTTGGTGCAGGAATATGGTGTATAAATTTCAGCACCAAATCTGCATCTCTAGGCACAAAAAATGCACAAAAACAGTTTTGATGCTGTTTCGGTGCGATTTTCTGCCAGGAGGTGCAAATTCAGTGCTGAAATGTCGGCCTCAGATTTCTGCTCCAAATTTGCATCTATTGGCAGAAAATTCCACCAAAACAACATCAAAACTGTTTTTGTGCATTTTTTTTGCCAAAAGATGCAGATTTGGTGCTGAAATTTCTACACCATATTCTTGCACCAAAATCGGCATCTTGTGAGAAAAAAAAAAAAAAAATCGCATCAATAACGCATTATGTTTTGATGGGGGTTTTTTCCCAGGAAATGTAGATTGGGTGCAGGAATATGGATTCCTGCACCCAATCTACATTTCCTGGGAAAAAATTTTTGCATCAATAACGCATCAAAACCACAGCGTATTTTGATGCTTTTTTTGCCAGGAGATGCAAATTTGGTGCAGGAATTTGGTGTATAAATTACAGCACCAAATCTGCATCTCTTTGCAAAATAACTGTGGTTTTCTACCAGAAGATGCAGGTCTGTGAACTCAGTTCTTCTGAGGTGAGGTCACTGAGTTTAATCAGGTCACTTGAGGTCATAGGTCAAGGGCCATGGAAGCTCCAGCTGTAACCGCACACAAACTCAGTAACATCACCACTCATCACTGAGACTCAGTCTCACCTGAAGCCTCAGCGGGCGGTCATGTTCTGTGCTTGCACGCTGTGACTTCAGTATGTAGCAGAGCTGGAATCGTTGTGGGACCTCGTGTGGATTATGTCGGACCTGGAGGGCTATATGGGGGGTTAATAAAGTGGTGAAGGAGGGTGGGTTTTTCATCTTTCATTCCAAATAAAGGATTTCTTCAGCGTTTATGTTTATTTTTTTCCACTTACAGATTAGTGATGGGGGGTCTCAGATGCCTCTCATCACTAATCTAGGGCTTAGTGGCAGCTGTCAGCCGTTATTAACCCCTTATTACCCCAATTGCCACCGCACCAGGGTAATTGGGAAGAGTTGGTTAAAGTGCCATGACTGTAAAATCCAATGGATGCTGCAATCCTGGGTGACTGCTGCAGGCTGCTATTTTTAAGCTGGGGGTCCCCCAAAAACCAGGGTTTTTCCAAGCCTGAGAATACCAGCCCCCAGCTGTTGGCTTTATCATAGCTGGGTATATATATTGGGGAGGACCGCATGTCAGTTTTTAAAATTATTTATTTAAATAATTAAAAAAAAAAAAAAAAAACAGCTGCATGGTGTCCCTCTTACTTTGATACACAACCAAGATAAGTGCAGGGCGGGGGGCTGCAGCCTGTAGCCGTGGCTTTATCTGTGCTGCTGTTATAATATAGGGGGACCCTACAACAATTTATTTATATTTACACCACAATAGAGACGCAGCCAGCGTGTGTGATTCCAACCAATCACAGATGCTGTCACACAATGGGGGCGGAGCTTGACAGCAACCAATCACACGGCGT
>NC_134356.1:700054714-700194662 GCF_048569485.1 Anomaloglossus baeobatrachus
TCCCCACAACATGATGCTGCCGCCCCCGTGTGTCACACTTGTTCTTAGGCTTCAAAGCTTCTCCCTTTTTCCTCCAAACGTAACGATGGTCATTATGGCCAAACACTTCAATTTTAGTTTCGTCAGACCCCAGGACGGCTCCAAAAATTCAGGTCTTTGTTCCTGTGTGCATTTTCAGACATTAATCTGGCTTTTTTCTGTGTCTTTTGGAGTAATGGATTCTTCCTGCAGAGCGGCCTTTCAGCCCATGTTGATACAGTACTCGTGTCACTGTGGATAATGACACAATCTTACCAGCTTCCTCCAGCATCTTCACAAGGTCTTTTGCTTTTGTTCTTGGCTTGATCTGCACATGTCTGACCAAAGCACGTTCATCTCCGGTGCACAGAACCCATCTCCTTCCTGAGCGGTGTGATGGCTGGACATTCCCATCTTGTTTGTATGTGCGTATAATTGTACAGATGAATGAAGCACCTTCAGGTATCTGGAAACTGCACCCAAGGATGATCCAGACTTGTGGAAGTCCACAATTCTCTTCCTGAGATCTTGGCTGATTTCTTTTGACGTTCCCATCATGCTACACAAGGAAGCCGTGTGTTTCAGGTGGGCTTTCTGAAATTGTTTAAAGCCATAGTACTCGTAAGGGTGTATTACACGCTGCGACATTGCTAGCGATCTCATTAGTGATGTAACACGCCAGATCGCACATACGATTTGCCGAGATCGCACATGTGACCGGCGCTAAAAAAATAATGACCTATGTGCGATCTCGGCAAATCTTATCTGCGAACTTGCGTGTCACATCGCTAACGAGATCGCTAGCAATGTCGCAGCGTGTAAAGCACCCTTTAGTGTATGAAAGCTTTTGACTTTGCAGAAAGTAATAAAAATGCCCGAAAACCTTCTCTCTCTCATTATTCTGACATTTGGCAAATAGAAATAATTTTGGTTCCTAATTGACCTAAAACAGGAAAGATTTATTCTGGTTTCAGGTCAGATAGTCAGAAAAACCTGCAGATGTGTCTTTATAGAGAGCGGTGAGAAACTAAGGGTTTTAACTGTGTATACCAGGATAGGCCCAGTATTGGGGACATATATACCAGGATGGAGATCATGTTATACTAGGATGAGGGATATATACCAGGATGGAGATCATGTTATACTAGGATGAGGGATATATACCAGGTTGGAGATCATGTTATACTAGGATGAGGGATATATACCAGGATGGAGATCATGTTATACTAGGATGAGGGATATATACCAGGATGGGGATCATATATACCAAGGTGAGGATCATATATACCAGGATGAGTGACATATATACTAGGATGGGGCCAGGATGAGGGCCATATATATCAGTATGGGGACATATAGTCCAGCATGAGTGCCATATGTACCAGTATGGGACAGGATGGGGATCATATATATCCGGATCGAACAAGGATGGGGATCATATATATTAGGATGGAGGAGGACATATACATCAGGATGGGGGATATGTACTTGGAAGGGGCCCATAAGCAAATATTTTGCTTCAATTTTTTTCCTATTTTCCTCCTCTAAAACCTAGGTGAGTCTTATGGTCTGATGCGTTTTATAGTTCGCAAAATATAGTACATAAAGTTTGAGAGTCAGGCACCCCAGACAAAGGAATAAAATGACCTTGTCAACCTCCACTCTGATCCAAGTCTTCCCTTCTGATGGTGAGAGGGCTGGAGAAAATCAGTAGGATGGGTCTGTGAAGTCTAAGCTTGGGTACAAGTTTTACAAGTGAGCATGAATTCTCTACAGTCCCTGACTGTGGTTGGCCACCAAAAATTATTTCTTGCTAGATGGATAGTAATGTTAAGTCCCAGGTGATAGCACAAAGTCATGGAACTCCTGAAGGATATGTAGGTGAAACTGAGGAGTAACAAATTCTAGTAGTATCAGGGGCTAACTCTTAGAATCTATGGATCTCCTCAAGACACAACTATACCTTCAGCTAGGATAACAGTGATTTTATGTTTGGCCTGTAAAGGTGTGCCATCATTCCTCAAAGGGCCACTTAAGTGCCATCAATTCACGATTACCGTAGTCATAATTCCAGATGAAAACTTTTGTGAAAGTAAGGAGCAAAGAAACAGTTGACTGAGGGCACTTTCCAATAGCACTGCTCCAGTGGAAGTGCCAATGGCCTCAAGCTTCCAGCTAGCTACACCTATCTCCATGTTAGGCCAATCAGAGGTTTATCAACCTTAGAAAAAATTGTAATAATTTTAGTATAGTCGTTTGTGAACCCAAGGAAATGCTGCAAGGCCTTCACAAATCTGGTTTGCACCCACTCCCCCATTGCTTGCACTTTTATGAGGTCAACACGGAAACTTTTATTGGTCAAGATGTATTCCAGGAAGTTTACGTTCTGCAGAAGAAAATCAATTGTCTCTGAGTCTTTGTAGTTCAGGACGAACATGTCGGAAATGTGACATATTAAGGGCCACATATGGACAGCTTACATCTCTGAATATGTCTTTAAGAAAATCTTGAAAAATGGCCGCATTACCAAGCCCAAAAAGCAACACAGGACCCCCCTAGTGGCCTCTGGTGTGTTAAGTGCTGTCCAGGCTTTATCCAGTTTTATATGAGATCACGTTTGGTGACCACTGGGCTGCTAACAACTGGTTGTAGAGATCCCAGATGAGTGGAGAGGACTTTGGTGACCACTGGGCTGCTAACAACTGGTTGTAGAGATCCCGGATGAGTGGAGAGGACTTTGGTGACCACTGGGCTGCTAACAACTGGCTGTAGAGATCCCGGATGAGTGGAGAGGACTTTGGTGACCACTGGGCTGCTAACAACTGGCTGTAGAGATCCCAGATGAGTGGAGAGGACTTTGGTGACCACTGGGCTGCTAACAACTGGCTGTAGAGATCCCAGATGAGTGGAGAGGACTTTGGTGACCACTGGGCTGCTTACATCTGGTTCGACTCTACGGGGAACACACTTTCTCCATCAAAAAATTAATTTCCTGTACCACGTTGGCGGTCATCTACTACGCTACCTGCCCCTGCCCCAAAATATATGTCAGGCAATTTAAAGTATGTATTCGGGAGCATGTTAACGGGATAGTCGCAGCGGCTAACTGCTCTGATATCCTATCTCTTAAAACTATCCCACGTCACTTTAGACAATACCATCAATCGGATCCGACATTGTTAAGGGTCAGGGGCATTGACCACCTTGATTCTAACATCCGTGGGGGAAAGATTAGTCAGAGACTGGCCAGGATGGAGACAAGATGGATTTGGACATTAAAAACTCTCCACCCTTTGGGATTGAACGAGAATATTTCTTATGCCCCATTTTTGTGATAGCCGTGGTCCTCTTTTTAGTAAATAGGAGGGGGTTTTGTTGTTTTGTTTTTAATTAATTTTGTTACTCATTTTAACCTTGATCTATTTTAGGCGTCTTCCCTCCATTTTTCAGGATTTGATGTTGAGGGTGGAAGTTGGAGTCATCTTAAATTGCGATCTACTTACATGAGGAAACTGGACTACACCAAGCAAGAAGTGCAATGATTATTAACAATCTGCGTTAGTATTGTTATTTAAATATTAGGCATACATGTCAATTGGCATATTGGACATGGTGTATGAGAGATACTGTATATACGTTATTTACCTTCTGGTGTAAAATGACCAATTGTGCCCTCTCCTCATCTATATTGTTACCTCTTATGCATCATCTGGCTATATTTAGCATGACATGTTGCCAGATATTCCACATATATATAATAAATCTATAGCCTCTGATATTACATATGATATATCAATTTATAATTGTATTGTGATATTCGGTGGCTATTTTGAGATATATTTATATATTTTCACCCCTTATGATATTCCATCCTGTTGTTCATATCGCTGGTTTGAGTGCTGGTGCGCATGCGTCCGGGAGCGGTGGACGTCATCGCGCCGCCGCGCCGCTTATTCCCTGTGTGACGTCTGCTCGCATGGTGGCCACGTGATGCGGACACGTGGCGGTCATGTGACCGGAACTGTCGGGCGGGAGGCGGCGCGGTTGGCGCGGAGCGTCCCGTGCTGCCTTGGATACTACCTGCGTCACTGACACGTCAACCGGCATTGATTGGTTGACACTTCTTTTTAAACTCACACTCCCCCTGACTTGTCCACGCCCCCTGACGAAGGCTCCATAGCCGAAACGGCCGTCGGGAAGGACATGGACACCCCTCTCTGACCACCACAAATCTCCCAGGTAAAGTGTGCCACTGGTTTATTCGATTTACATGAAGCCTTGGAGTTGTTTCCCTGATTTTTAATGCAACACAGTGTCCATCTTAGTTATGGCATTGCCCTACCTTTATCCTTTTAGCTGTGGCTTAGCCCTGATCAGGGGCCCACATGGATACGATGTGAATGAATTTTCCTTTCCATCCTATAGTGACACAGCCTTGCCTGGTTGATTTTTGTGTTCACATACCCACTATATATCTACCAATTTGCTGATTTCAAATTTATGATTGATTATATATATGTGCATTATTGTTAGACTATATGTCAGTTTATAAGACTTTTTGACAATCATCTGTGTGCTCTGGTCAGAGATTGATGGTTCGTGCCCTCACTTGTTTCGTGCCGCCCCGCACCTACCCCTGTGTCAATAAAGATTATCACCTTTGCAATTTGGATTTTTGGTCGTGTGTTTCTTCCTTGCTCTATAATTATAGCGACTTATCCTCAGTTCCCATCCAGTCCCTTATGCATAATATGGTTCTCATTGTTCATTTATGTATCTGGTAAATCATGGTGTGGCTGTGACTCTATTTGAATGCTAACATCTGGTTGTAGAGATCCCAGCTGAATGGAAAAGACTTTGGTGACCACCGGGCTGCTAACAACTGGCTGTAGAGATCCCGGATGACTGGAGAGGACTTTCTTGACCACCAAGCTACTAACAACTGGTTGTAGAGATCCTGGATAAGTGGAGAGGACTTTGGTGACCACCAGGATAGTTACAACTGGTTGTAGAGATCCCAGATGAGTGGAGAGGACTTTGGTGACCACCAGGATGCTAACAACTAACTGGCTGTAGAGATCCCGGATGACTGGAGAGGACTTTGGTGACCACCAGGCTGCTAACAACTTGTTGTAAAGATCCCAGATGAGTGGAGAGGACTTTGGTGACCACCAGGCTGCTAACAACTGGTTGTAGAGATCCCTGATGAGTGTAGAGGACTTGGGTGACCACCAGGCTGCTAACAACTGGCTGTAGAGATCCCGGATGAGTGGAGAGGACTTTGGTGACCACCAGGCTGCTAACAACTAACTGGCTGTAGAGATCCTGGATGAGTGGAAAGGACTTTGGTGACCACCAGGCTGTTAACAACTAACCGGCTGTAGAGATCCCGGATGACTGGAGAGGACTTTGGTGACCACCAGGCTGCTAACAACTTGTTGTAAAGATCCCAGATGAGTGGAGAGGACTTTGGTGACCACCAGGCTGCTAACAACTGGTTGTAGAGATCCCTGATGAGTGTAGAGGACTTGGGTGACCACCAGGCTGCTAACAACTGGCTGTAGAGATCCCGGATGAGTGGAGAGGACTTTGGTGACCACCAGGCTGCTAACAACTAACTGGCTGTAGAGATCCCGGATGAGTGGAAAGGACTTTGGTGACCACCAGGCTGCTAACAACTGGTTGTAGAGATCCCGGATGAGTGGCAGAGGACACCGATTCCTTATAGTGATCTTGTTAGGTTCCCCAAAGTCAATATAATACTTGAGATGAATATATTTTTTTATCAACAAAATAGACTCCTGCCCCTACTGGTGACGTGGATGCCTGATTAACCCTTTATGCCGACTGTCTTTTTATATTATTTTTCATGATCGAACGTTCTGGACCAGAAACATTAGATATTTTACCCCTGTGGAGATGGTAGTTTGGTAGATTAATGGGATAATCATAATCCTTGTGTGGGGAAAATTTTCAGAATCAGACACAGAAAATACAACAACAACGTTTCTAATTATTGCAGGTAAACCACTAAGTGTGGCTTTAGACAGATTCACAGATAAATGCGTACGTTTTTTCTGACCTTCATGTCTTAGGTGGAGGTGCAGAGTCAGCAGCGAGCTCCTGTCTGCGTTTACTCAACCACCCATTCCGGGGTCGTGGCTGAGCTAAGGGAGTCAGGAGATGGGAACTGAACTAACATGTCCTTGGCTTGGTCAGAGAGTGCACTATGAAGCTGAGGGTGAAGGTCCCAGTCATTCCGCCATGAGATACTATCCTTGTACTCCTCAGCCATACATTACCCCTTGCGGAGGGCTGAGGAGTTCTGTGAAAGCTCCTCAGTCAGGGTCATCATATAGAAGTTCTAAGGCTTCAAAAAAATCAGTCAACTGTGGAGTGTTCAAGAGCGTCAGGGGGTTGAGTAAAGGCTCAAGCCTGGGGACCACCCTTCATCAGGGAGATGATGAGTTCCATAAGTAGCTTTCAAACTGAATAAGGCCAGAGCCTGATGCACAGATGACAGCTTGTCTTAAAGGAAAACATTTATAAGCAACTGAAAATCGAGAAAACTGAGTTCAGGAAAGATCAAGGAAGGTGCTGAATGGGCTGGGGCCTTGGACACTGAAACCACCCTGCAAGATACTGGACTAACTGGGCCAGATCTTGTATTTGATCCACCATCGATTGGAAGGGATCCAATATGTGGGGACAGATATACTATAGCGTGGCTCTGTAAGTGGTCACATGGCAGTTCTAAAAATGGCTACCAAACTAGACGGGCTTAGCACAAGCTATTCCATTTCCAAGATTCCAGGTGTTGTTCTGTCTGTCACTTTTTAACCCCTGAACAAGGACATGGACTTACACAAGAGCCCTTGGGCTGGAGCCATGGAGTCAGCTGCTGGTATGATGGTGCAGGCTGGCAGGAGTAGTCAGATAACCAAGTCAAATCCAATAGGATAGTAAAACAAAAAATCAGCAAGCACTGGAATGGTTAGGAAACTAAGCTTGGCCAGACAATAGGGTGACTGGAGAAGACATAGCGGGAGTAGGTCGACATCGCTAGCCGATGCTAGCGATGCCGAGCGCGATAGCACCCGCCCCCGTCGCACATGCGATATCTTGTGATAGCTGCCGTAGCGAACATTATCGCTACGGCAGCTTCACACGCACATACCTGTCCTGCGACGTCGCTCTGGCCGGCGACCCGCCTCCTTCCTAAGTGGGCGGGTCGTGCGGCGTCACAGCGACGTCACACGGCAGGCGGCCAATAGAAGCGGAGGGGCGGAGATGAGGGGACATAAACATCCCGCCCACCTCCTTCCTTCCGCATAGCTGGTGGAGGCAGGTAGGAGATGTTCCTCGCTCCTGCGGCTTCACACACAGCGATGTGCGCTGCCGCAGGAACGACGAACAACATCGTGTCTCCTATTGGTGCGACATTATGGAAATGTCCGACACTCCACAGATCACCGATTTACAATGCTTTTGCGATCATTTATCGGTGCGTCTAGGCTTTACACGTTGCGACGTCGTTACTGGCGCCGGATGTGCGTCACTTTCGATTTGACCCCGACGATATCGCAGTAGCGATCCCGCAACGTGCAAAGTACCCCTGAGTCCTGGGATTCATGTAGGTCTCGCAGACAGAAATGAGGAGAAGCAAACATTTTTTGGGTAGGAGTATTGTCCAGGGCTAGATAGTGGCATGTACGAAGCTCTTCAGTCAGATCTAAAGAAACAAAAGCTAGAATGAGATCTTGTGCAGAGTCCTCAGACTGTTAGGAACAGACACTTGGGGGGAATGTATCGGCTTTTACATGTCATGCCTTGGATCTGATCCAGCAGCCTCCTGTACTGTGGTCCATTGGCCTCTCCACTGAGCCACAGTAAGGGTTGGACACTGTCTGGGTTCTGAACACTTTGACTCTGTGTGGACACTTTTAGTGTTCAGTACCTTTCTGCCAACAAGTGTTTCCTATGCTGTAATTTAGATTGCCCTATCACCCGGCGGGTGTAAATAATTCAAGCTTCTCCGGGCTTCCGTTTCCCGCTTGTGATATTTCTGAAGTGGAGCATACTTGGCACTACAGCCTGTATTTCTTGTGTTTCCCTTGCCAGATTGTCACACAAAGTCTTGCACAAACTTAGCCGACTGTCGTGGTGACATTGGACTCTGTTCAGATTGCAGATCCTGACAATCCGCCCAATGGTTTCTCTGATGTTTGGGATTAACACAGGCAGACTCGGCATCGACCTGTTGTGTGCCGATTCATAGGCAGGCTAGCAAGAGTTAATCTCTGCTTGCTCCTTTAATCACGTGGTGTGGGGAGGCCAATCACATCTGCTCCCCTCCTATTTATACTGTTGGAGTCATTCTACCAATGCCACTTTTAGTTTATTCTGTGTTGGTCTGTGACATTTGGTGTTCCAGACTCTCTCTCATAAAAGTTGTGCCTAGTGGTGCTTTTTGTGTGGTGTGGTTGTGGAGTGTACCCCTGTTGTTTTGTAGTTCTTCCCTGCTCTTGTTTTTCTCCTAAATCTCTTATTGTCTTATCCTGTGTGAGCGTGCTGTGTGACAGTTTTGTCTGTCTTTTTCTGTAGTTTCAACGCAATCCTGTCCCGTCCCTCCTTGGGGGAGGAGGAATTAGACCAGGACTAGTCAAGAGCAGGGCCAAGAATGAGACTCAGGCCTCTCCACCATTAGGAGTATCCCTGAGAATAGGGATAGCATAGGGCCCTCTACCTTGATGGACAGCTTAGGAGCCCTGGTTCCCCGCTATTTCAAAGTCATTGTGACACAGATTGTAAATTTTGGCATACCTTCTTTTACTCTGCACCTTCCCACGGATTCTTTAGGAGGCAAATGGAACCCTCGATGGCTGCTAAGGAAGCAAAGGTCCGAGTGGCCATCTGAGTCATTTAGTCAGGGATGTTTCAGTCTGCAGAGGGGTCTTTAGGGACTTGCACCGCGGGGACCTCTAATCTGTACAAGAACTAGGTGAGTCAGGTCTAGTAGTTTCAAGTAAGACCTTATTTTTAGCTATTTAGCACGTGTGCACTCATGTGCCCATAACATTATCACCAGGCTTCTCCATTTTACGTATGTGTGGAGACGACTCTATGGATGCTGTGAACACCTTGGCTGTGCGATTGAAACCCCTGACTTTGGAACTAGCAGTGATAAAACAGCAACAACATGTACTCGCCACCGAGCAGAGGTTTCGTCCCATCTAAAGGTGGGTGCCAGACTGTTTCAACGGGGTCCGAAGTAAGTTTTCCATTTTTCATCTTCGTGTAAACTGTATTTTTGCCTCTGTCCAGTGTCTTCTGGAGGATCAGCGTGTAGACATTATGTCTTTGCTCTGTGGGGAGCCTCAGTTTTGATTATTCTCTTTGCCTGAGGATTCTTCTATATGTTCCTCTGTAGACGTTTTCTCTTCTGCACTGGGTCTCATTTATGACGGCCCAGATGAGGTTGCAGTTAGCGATTCGCAGGTTGGTTCAGGGGAATCATAAAGTGGACCATTCCTCCCAGTGTAGACGTTGGGCAGTGGACATCTCCTGGAATGATCCAGCTCTCCGTAGTCAGTTTTGTCAGGGACTTGATAGTAAGATCAGACATGATGGCTTATAGTCCCCCTTGTGCCTTTACCGACCATAAAAACCTGCTCTATGATGACACCCATAAATATCCTAATGTGACGCCCTGGGCAAGCCAGGGGTCACAGGTCACAGCACCACCACATCCTACACCCCAGTTAGGAACACCAAGGCTAACCTAAAATCCTTGTTGCCTTCCTCAGGGGGTTGGTGTTCACACCAAACCGGGGTGGGCCAGGCGGTTGGCTCCGCCCACTGAGGAGTTCACAGCCCTGGAGGCGGGAGGAACCAGGCAGATAGAGTTTGGAGAAGGAAGTGAGTGGAGTTGAAGTCTAGCTGAGGGCTAGAGTAGAGTTAAGTGAGGGAAGTGAAAGTAGAAGGAAGTGAAGTGGTAGAGGAGCCAAGGAGAGGAACTTGAGTAAAGGAGTAAAAGTGACAGTAAGGAAGCCTGAAGCTGGTCCGGGTGTGTGCCCCGGACTGAGAGACAGCAAGGTCAGCAGACGGCGGTGATAGTCTGCAGGGGACTGCTTGGAGGTTGCTGGAAGGACCGCGGACGGGTGGTGACCCGGCGGTCTGGAGCAGTATACGAAGAACAGTCAGCACCAGGGCAGGGGCCTTTCGGATCCCGGCAAGGCTAGGAGTCGCCATAATTTGCCAAATCCGTCAGTGAAGGGGACGTCTGTCTCCTAACAACCAAGTCCCGATTGAAGGCAACAGTCCAACCGTAACAGAGAGACACCGCCACCACCAGGGCACCAGTTTCTCAGGGCCAGCGCCTGCGGGCAAAGTAGGACTCCTCCGGCCCATATCCAAGCCGGGGAGCGGGTTACCGGTGGGAACCCATCGCAACCATCATCAACTTAGGTGCAGGAAAAAGGGACCGTCACCGTCACCTACTGGGGAAAGCAAGTGCAGCCGCCCGTGGGAACCGTCTTTCCAGCCGTGTGTTTTACCGAGAACTGTGTCATCGTCTCAGGCTGAGTGAGTACCACAGTGCCGCAAGGCACAGCGCTGCCCCTGCACCCCTGCACCCCACCAAGCCCTGCATCACCCACCTCCTCACTGGGCCCCGGGATCACCAACCCCTACCCACGGAGGGGCAACACAACAACTAGCTGCTCCATACCACCACTCCCGGGATCCCCATACACAGCAGCGGTGGTGCCAACAAATCACCACAACCGTGGGTGGCGTCACGGACAATAACCAATCCCCACAGCCAAAACCCCCCTTTCACTCACAGGCGAGGAGCGCCGCTAGAGTCCCCGGGATCCAGCTCATCGCTCGAGCCACCGAGCAGCAGCAGGCCGCAGCAGCCGCGGCAGCCGGACCCGAGCAGCAGAGGGAGAGCGCGGCGTCCCCTCCTCCGCCCGCGACAACTTGGCTTCACGAACAGGATCTTACCGCTCTGCCGTTGGGTAGAGGTGCGCCTTGTGACCGCCGGAGGTATCCGGCTGAAAAATTTCAGAAGTCGCCATCTTTGGCGCGAAAAGTTCCCGCTCGAGCGTCTTCTCGAGTAGTAGAAGCGCGAAGGCCAAAACCCCGCCCCAATAGAGGAGGGGCCGGAAAGAAGCTAAGGGGGACGCGATGGCGGCTGGCTGCATGTGAGCGCAGCTATAAAAGCAGGGACGCCAGGACTCTGCAGACATCTTGTTCCTGGGAAAAGCCGCCAGCAGCATGTGGATGCCGTCTCGCGACACCGTAGCCCCCGTGCCTGGAACCGCGGCGTGGGTGGAGATCTGGACCGCGCAGCTCTATCAACGGCTGCAGGTCAGGATGCAGCTCCTCATGGAGGAGTGGGAGACCGACATGGCGGACGTTATAGCAGCCGTGCGGAGACGCGAGGAGGAAGCGGAGGAAGGGAGGGTGAGTGACCCACGCCCCGATGCCCTTGAAGGGCCGGTCATGGCGGCTGCGGGACCCGGTCCAAGCCCTCTCCCCCCGCTGCCTCCCTCGCCACCCGTCTCGGAAGCCGTGACCCCGCCATTAGGCCCGCTACCACCGCAACCGGTAGCAGTACCCAGCATGCCCGCCCAAGCGGGCCGACCTGTAGCCGGAGCCCGTAGACCGGAGGTGTTGCCCTGGAAGGCTTCGAAAACTGCACCGGAGACGTCTTCCGAGAAAGTCCCCGAGCCGGAGCCGATGACCCGCTTCGTGCCGAAGGCCCAACTGCGGAAAGCCCCTGTGCCCATCCCCCACACCTCGGCTGAGGTTGCGCCGGGTTGCCGATGCAAGGCAGCGTCTCAGGCCACGTCACCGCAGGACCTGTCGCCCAGAGTACCAGCAGTGGGCAATATCCAACAGGTCTTGCGGGGCCCGACCCGTACGCTGGAGCTCGCAGCAGCACCGTACTGGGACAGGGAGCCGGTACCGTTGGGCCTGGAGATCGGTGAGAGGGAGAGGAAGAAGGCGGAGCTGGTGGCCCGAGCAATTAGAGAGAAAGAGAACCTCCGTCAAGCAACGTTCCGTGTCCGGGGCCCGCTGTATGAAGGGCAGGTGAGGCGGTTTGATGTCCGCCGGGGCTATGGGTTTATATATGAACCGGGCCTGGAGGCCGAAGTGTTTGTAGCCCGGCGGGATGTGAATACCCACCTGCCTGAGGAGCATCCCGGCCGCAACCTAATGCCGGGCGACATCGTGCAGTACACCCGGCACTGTGGGGAGAGGGGGTGGTTCGCGCTGGACGCTAAGCTACGGGGCAGCCAGGAGTCCCGAGTGAGCGCCGCGCCCCCTCCCTCAGATGATGTTGAGGACTCGGAGTAAGGGCAGCGGATGCCCGCTGCAGCAGTCCCCGTTGGGACCACCACTGAGTTTGTGTTTGAACGTTAAAAATAAGAATGATAACCGAAGATTTACCTGATTGTCTACCGTGATTGGAAACCGGCCGTTGCCGGCACCGTTGTCCCCGTGGGGACCGTTTAAAAAGTTGCATGGAGAACTTTCCATGGACAAGCCCGTGAACTTGCAGGGCAACCACAAACGTTAGTGGCATGTAAATAAGTTGTTTTACCGTTACCGTTTCCGCAGTTGCCACCTCCGGAGAGGCAGGTTGGAGGGAGGGCCCACAGCAGAGCAGGCTGGGGCCCAGCCACCACAGGAACCGGTGGCTACCCTCTGGAGGGGAAGGACAGATCCCGCTCGGGTAACTTGTGCTGGACTTGGGTCAAGGGGTGCTGCCTGGGCTTTAGGGGCAGCATCAGGGCCAGGTTGCTTGGGTGGGAGAGAGCGGAGACCGTAACCGTAAACCGTTTGCAACGTTTAAGAACCGAACCTCCCGATGTGGGATGATGTTATAACTTGTATTATGGTTACCGTTTATCTTTTTATATATTTTTCAGAAAATAAAACCGGTGTTGGACGGGCAGCCCGCGGACGGTCTGCATTTTGCTAAGGGGGAATGTGACGCCCTGGGCAAGCCAGGGGTCACAGGTCACAACACCACCACACCCTACACCCCAGTTAGGAACACCAAGGCTAACCTAAAATCCTTGTTGCCTTCCTCCAGGGGCTGGTGTCCACACCAGGGGGTGGGCCAGGCGGTTGGCTCCGCCCACCGAGGAGTTCACAGCCCTGGAGGCGGGAGGAACCAGGCAGATAGAGTTTGGAGGAGGAAGTGAGTGGAGTTGAAGTCTAGCTGAGGGCTAGAGTAGAGTTAAGTGAGGAAAGTGAAAGTAGAAGGAAGTGAAGTGGTAGAGGAGCCAAGGAGAGGAACTTGAGTAATGGAGTAAAAGTGACAGTAAGGAAGCCTGAAGCTGGTCCGGGTTTGTGCCCCGGACTGAGAGACAGCAAGGTCAGCAGACGGCGGTGATTGTCCGCAGGGGTGACTGCTCGGAGGTTGCTGGAAGGACCGCGGATGGGTGGTGACCCGGCGGTCTGGAGCAGTATACGAAGAACAGTCAGCACCAGGGCAGGGGCCTTTCGGATCCCGGCAAGGCTAGGAGTCGCCATAATTTGCCAAATCCGTCAGTGAAGGGGACGTCTGTCTCCTAACAACCAAGTCCCGATCGAAGGCAACAGTCCAACCGTAACAGAGAGACACCGCCACCGCCAGGGCACCAGTTTCTCAGGGCCAGTGCCTGCGGGCAAAGTAGGGCTCCTCCGGCCCATATCCAAGCCGGGGAGCGGGTTACCGGTGGGAACCCATCGCAACCATCATCAACTTAGGTGCAGGAAAAAGGGACCGTCACCGTCACCTACTGGGGAAAGCAAGTGCAGCCGCCCGTGGGAACCGTCTTTCCAGCCGTGTGTTTTACCGAGAACTGTGTCATCGTCTCAGGCTGAGTGAGTACCACAGTGCCGCAAGGCACAGCGCTGCCCCCGCATCCCTGCACCCCACCAAGCCCTGCATCACCCACCTCATCACTGGGCCCCGGGACCACCAATCCCCTACCCACGGAGGGGCAACACAACAACTTGCTGCTCCATACCACCGCTCCCAGGATCCCCATACAGAGCAGCGGTGGTGTCAACAAATCACCACAACCGTGGGTGGCGTCACGGACAATAAACAATCCCCACACCCAAAATCCCCTTTCACTCACGGGCGAGGAGCGCCGCTCGAGTCCCCGGGATCCGGCTCATCGCTCGAGCCACCGAGCAGCAGCAGGCCGCAGCAGCCGCGGCAGCCGGACCCGAGCAGCAGAGGGAGAGCGCGGCGTCCCCTCCTCCGCCCGCGACACTAATACAAGACCGGCCCGGGGGTGCTTTATTTTTGCACATTTTAACATTTCCGTGACTTATCTCCCTGGATCTAAGAATGTGAAGGCCAAGGCTTTGTCATGTAGCTTTATTCGGTAGTTGAGAGATGAAAATCTGGTTAAGAGTCTTAGTGAAGAGTGGTGGTGGGTGCTCTGGGGATACCTCACCTGTTTTCTGCTATGGGGGGTTTTATCCCATTTTTGGAAATATTTCTCTTTTACAGTCATCTGTACCAGAAGAAGTGAGATTTTCTTCACATTTGATTAAAGTCTGGAGGGAGGTTAAAAAAAGTCTTATGGTAACTTGTGACCGGACCAAGAGAACTGTAAACCGCAGACGAAGGAGGGCTCCTGTCTTTATGGTGTGGGGGGGGGGAGTTTGTTTGGTTATCCTCAAAAAATCTACGCCTTAAATTACCATCTAAGAAATTTGCTCCCAAATTTATTGGTCAGTATAAGTGTCACAGGTGCCCAGGGAACACAAGGAAACCTACGCTGGCCCTAAGGCTTGGGCCCCTGTGCTCACCCTAACACCTGGAAGTATTCTTGAAGGTAGGGAGGTCCGGGCCCCCAACCTAGGATCTATCTCCTGTCCTTTTCTCTGATGATAAGACCCCCCCACCTCCACAACCCACCACCCAAGTGTAAGAACAAATGTCAACAACCCCACCGACAAATAAGACTAACAGGGGTAACGACAACAACTTGTACATGTCGGCGGTACAGGAGCGGTATACGAAGAGCCCGTAGTCGACCGGAGGTGCTGCCATGGAAAGCCCAGAAAACCGAACCGGAGGCGTCCCCCGAGAAAGTCCCCGAGCCGGAGCCGATAGCCCGCTCCATGCCGAAGGCCCAGCCGCGGAAAGCCCCTGTGCCCATCCCCCACACCTAGGGGGAGGTTGCGCCGGGTTGCCGATGCAAGGCAGCGTCTAAGGCCAAGTCCCCGCGGGACCTGTCGCCCAGAGTACCAGCAGTAGGCAATGTCCAACAGGTCTCGCGGGGCCCGACCCGTGCGCCGGAGCTCGCAGCAGCGCCGTACTGGGACAGGGAGCCGGTACCGTTGGGCCTGGAAATCGGTGAACGAGAGAGAAAGAAGGCGGAGATGGTGGCCCGTACGATCCGGGAGAAGGAGAGCCTGAGACAAGCTACCTTCCGGGTACGGGGCCCGCTGTATGAAGGGCAGGTGAGGCGGTTTGATGTCCGCCGGGGCTATGGATTTATTTATGAACCGGGCCTGGAGGCCGAAGTGTTTATAGCCCGGCGGGATGTGAATGCTCACCTACCAGAGGAGCACCCCGGTCGTAACCTGATGCCGGGCGACATAGTCCAATACACCCGGCACTGTGGGGAGAGGGGGTGGTTCGCGCTGGATGCCAAGTTCAGGGGCAGCCAGGAGTCCCGTGTGAGCGCTGCGCCCCCTCCCTCAGGTGATGTCGAGGACTCAGAGTGATGGCAGCGGAGCACCGTTGCACCGTTCCCGTTGGGACCAAAAGTATGTGTGTTTTTAAAAGTTTGAAAAGTTGTGAAAATGAGAATAATAACCGAAGATTGACCTGATTAGCCATGTGATTGAAACCGGTCATTGCTGGCACCGTTGTCCCCGTGGGGACCATCTAGCTGCATAGAAACTTCTATGAACAGGCCCGAGAACTTGCAGGGCAACCACAAACATTAGTGGCATGTAAATAAATATGTTTGTTGCAGCTACCGTTACCGCCTCCGGAGAGGCAGGTTGGAGGGAGGGCCCGCAGTGGAGCAGGCTGGGGCCCAGCCACCACAGGAACCGGTGGCTACCCTCTGGAGGGGAAGGACAGATCCCGCTCGGGTAACTGGTTCAGGACTGGGGTCAAGGGGTGCTGCCTGAGTTTTAGGGGCAGCATCAGGGCCAGGTTACTTGGGTGGGAGAGAGCGGCAGCCGCAACCGTTTGAAATGTTACGTAACGTTTAAGAAATGAACCTCCCGATGTGGGATGAAGTTATTTTACTTGTATGTCATGTTTTTATATCTTTTCAGAAAATAAAACTGGTGTTGGACGGGCAGCCCGCGGACGGTCTGCATTTTGCAAAGGGGGAATGTGACGCCCTGGGCAAGTCAGGGGTCACAGGTCATGACACCACCACACCCTACACCCCAGATAGGTACACCAAAGCTACACAAAAATCCTTGTTGCCTTCCTCCAGGGGCTGATGTCCACACCAGGGGGTGGGCCAGGCGGTTGGCTCCGCCCACCGAGGAGTTCACAGCCCTGGAGGCGGGAAAACCGGACAGTTAGAGTTTGGAGGAGGAAGAGAGATGAGTTAAGCTAGGGAAGTGAAGGAGTGTAGACAGAACAGTGAGTAAAGGTGGAAGAAGAAGTGACAGTTGAGAAAGCCTGAAGTTTGTCCGGGTGTGTGCCCCGGACTGAGAACAGCAAGGTCAGCAGACGGCGGTGACTGTCTGCAGGAGAGGCTGCTTGGAGGTTGCCGAAAGTACCGTGGACGGGTGGTGGCCCGGCGGTACCGAAGCGGTATACGAAGAGCAGTCAGCACCATTGGCAGGGGCCTTTCGGATCCCGGCAAGGCTAGGAGTCGCCGTGAATTTGCCAAATCCGTCAGTGAAGGGGACCTCTGGGTCTCCCAACAACCAAGTCCCGATTGAAGGCAACAGTCCAACCGTTAGAGAGAGACACCGCCACCGCCAGGGCACCAGTTTCTCAGGGCCAGCGCCTGCGGGCAAAGTAGGGCTCCTCCGGCCCATATCCAAGTCGGGGAGCGGGTTACCGGTGGGAACCCATCGCTACCAACATCATCTTAGGTGCAGGAAAAGGGACTGTCACCGTCAACTACTGGGGAAAAGCAACTGCAGCCGTCCGTGGGAACCGTCTTTCCAGCCGTGTGTTTTACCGAGAACTGTGTCCCTGTCTCAGGCTGAGTGAGTACCACAGTGCCGCGAGGCACAGCGCTGCCCCCGCGTCCCTGCACCCCGTCAAGCCCTGCACCGGCCCCACCATCCCTCATCACCCACCTCATCACTGGCCCCGGGACAACTACCCCCTACCCACGGAGGGGAGAACCAACAACTTTGCTGCTCCCTGTCACCGCTCCCGGGATCCCCATACAGAGCAGCGGTGGTGTCAACACAATCACCACAACCGTGGGTGGCGTCACGGACAATAAACAATCCCAAAAACCAATCCCTTTTCACTCACGGGCGAGGAGCGCCGCTCGAGTCCCCGGGATCCGGCCCATCGCTCGAGCCACCGAGAAGCAGCAGGCCGCAGCAGCAGCGGCAGCCGGACCCGAGCAGTGGGAGAGCGCGGCGTCCCCTCCTCCGCCCGCGACAACTTGGCGTCACGAACAGGATCTTACCGCTCTGCCGTTGGGTAGAGGTGCGCCTTGTGACCGCCGGAGGTGTCCGGCCGGAAAATTTCGGAAGTCGCCATCTTTGGCGCGAAAAGTTCCCGCTCAAGCGTCTTCTCGAGTAGTGGAGGCGCGAAGGCCAAAACCCCACCCCTATAGAGGAGGGGCCGAAAAGAGGCTAAGGGGGACGAAATGGCGACTGGTCGCATGTAGCCGCGGCTATAAAGGCAGGGACGCCAGGACTCTGCAGCCATCTTGTTCCTGGGAGAAGCCGCCAGCAACATGTGGATGCCGTCCCGCAGCACCGTAGCCCCCGCGCCTGGAACCGCGGCGTGGGTGGAAATCCGGACCGCGCAGCTCTACCAGAGGCTGCAGGTCAAGATGCAGCTCCTCATGGAGGAGTGGGAGACCGACATGGCGGATGTCATAGCGACCGTGCGGAGACGCGAGGAGGAAGCGGAGGAAGGGAGGGTGAGTGACCCACGCCCCGATGCCCTTGAAGGGCCGGTCATCGCGGCTGCGGGACCCGGTCTAAACCCTCTCGCCCTGCTGCCTCCCTCACCACCCGTCTCGGAAGCCGTGACCCCGCCACTAGGCCCGCTACCACCGCAACCGGTAGCGATACCCAGCATGCCAGCCCAGGCACTTGGAGAAGTTGCTTGCTCAGGAGTACATGTGGCTTCAGACTACTGTTGCTGTATATTCTGAAGATTCCCTTTCTAGATAAGTTGTTGTTTTTCCTTTTTCCCCTTTTGCTGTTTATTTGTGTTTGTTTCTCCCTCCGTGGATTGGTGGATGGTGGGATTTAGTCCTAGGGTCTGGTTAGGAGACAGGGTCATGTTGGCGGACCACACCTCTTAATCCTTATTGGTACTTGTGGTTCTAGGGCTAGCGCAGGGTCAAGGTCAGTGCAGGAACCCCTGGTTACCCCCCTCTTTGTGTTTCAGCCTCCCTTATTCCAAGAAGTCCACTTGCTGGGTGTCTCTCCCCACACCCAGTGTGCCAGATGGGCATTTCGGAGGGTATAGTGGCTCATCATGGATTGGGGGGGTACTGTTATGCCTTGGATTTGATCCACCAGCCTCTTGTGCTGTAGTCCATTTCCCTCTCCACTGAGCCACAGTCGGGGTCTGTTGCTGTCCTGGTTCTGAACACTTTGTCTGTGTGTTCATTTCCTTTCTGCCAACAAGTGTTTCTAATGCTGTATCGTAGTCTGTTCTATCACGCAGCGGGTGCTACTACTTAAAGCTTCCCTGGTGATAATTCTGAAGTGGACCCTGCTTGGAATGACAGCCTGATTGCCTGATATTTCTCAGGGCAGATTATTACTTTTGGTTTACCTTATTTTACTCTGCACCTTCCACTGGATTCTTAAGCCGATACGTGGAACCCTCGATGGCCACTTAGGAGGTAAAGGACTAAGTGATTATCTGAGTCATCCAGTTAGGGCTGTTTCAGTCTGTACAGGGGCCTTTAGGGACTGCACAGCTGGGACCTCTACTCTGTACAGGAAACGAACTTTTCAGGTGTAGTAGTTTTACGTTAGACCTTATTTTTATGCTATTTTCCACATGCGCATAACAATATATTACCCAGAAATAGTGTTATTTCTCATGTACTCACGAAAGACAGTTTATTCTGAAGATACGTGATCCTACAGTTATCCTTAAACGTCCCCATACACATTTGAATGCAGTTTATCCGCACTATAGTATAGACAATCATGAGGGACAATAGGTGGTAGCCAGTATAAAAGCCCAAGCAGGAAATGCTGCTGTCATTTTGTGGGGAATGTGCATGGGGAAAGGACCTCGGAGATTATCACAGCACACATTTGTGGGTATTCGTGTTTGAGAAGACAATAGATAGACTTAGTTTTAAGAAAGTGATAGAATGACAGAAAAAGAGGAGTCAGAGATCTCCTGCAGGCAGATCTGCAATCCACTGTCTGTTTTTGAGCAGAACACATTATTTGCACTTGCTGCATCCCATATTGCTGGGTTTTCAGTGTCAAACTACCAGCATATAAACACTACATCATCATTAATTCTAGTTTAGTCTCTGACAAATAGAGGAGAGTGTAAAAGTCCCTTTTCCAAAAAAACCTGCTTCTTCCAGGAAAAGTTGCATCACTGAAGGACTCCTTGTGATGAAGTCTGTTCAGATGTTCCCAAGGTTATCTGCGATTGCTCAATGATTGTTACATACTTGACAGCTATCACCTGAAAAGTCACTCCAAAAATTGCCTATTTGGGACTGTTAATTATTGCTCGCCACTGAGCAAAAGGGGGTTGAGCATTGGGGTGCACTTGGTGCCCCGAGTATGTTTTTAGCTTTGTTTAACCAAATAAATTATTTTAATAAACTATTATTTTTATAACCAGCTAAGCTAAAGTAGACAGCTGGGGACTGATATTATCAGGCTGGGAAGGCCCATGGTTATTGGGCCCTTCCCAGCCTAAAAATAGCAGCTTGCAGCCGCTCAAGAAGAAAGTGGCACATCACATTAGAGGCTTCAATTCTGGCGCATAACCTCGGCTCCCCCCAATTGCCATGGTGTGGTGACAATCGGGGGATTTATTTGAAGTTTGATGTCAGCTGTGTAGTGTCAGCTGGCATCAAGCCGAGGGGTTAGTAATAGAGAGGCTTCTACCAGACACCCCCATTACTAACTCAGTAAGTGAAAAGAAAAAAACTCACAGAAATTTTTGATTTTAAAAAACGCACCCCATCTCTAGACCTGGTTCACAAATACGTGACATCGGTAACTCAGTAACATCCCCGCTCGTGGGACATTCCGAATCTGGTGCTGCCCTCTGTGTGTCCCGGCGAGAGCAGTGATAAGCGGTAACATTACTGACGTCATCACCGCTCGTCACAGTCGCTGGGTATCGCAGCGCGCAGCCTGACTGTGAGTGACCTATGAAGTGTCCTTCTCAGAACCAGGCTCCATAGGTCATACTACAGAATCGATGGATGTCGTGGGAACACCATGGACTACGGTGGAGCTGCAGGAATTATTTTTTTACTGATAAATTGGTGAACGAGGGATGGTATCTTGTCTTTCTTACTCTATTTTTACGACTTCCCGGTTTCCTAGTGTGAACTATGTCGGGTTCGGTGGACTACTTCGGATCTACATGGCATTTTTTTTCTTTTAATAAATTGGTGAACCAGGGCAAGAGTTGGGGGTGTTTTTTTAAAAAATTTTTTGTGTTTTTTTTTTCTTTTCACTTATTGGGTTAGTAATGGGGGTGTCTGATAGACTCCTCACCATTACTAACTCCTGGGCTTGATGCCAGCTGATGCTAAACAGCTGACATCAACCCCAGGTAGCATTACCCCAATTGTCACCGCACCAGGGCAATCAGGAAGAGCTGAGGTGTATCCAATGCAATGTGCCACTCCTGGGGAGGCTGCAGGCTGTTATATTTAGATTGCGAAGGGTCCAATAACCATGGACCTCACAACTTGATAATACCAGCCCCCAGCTGTCTGCTTACCATAAATAGGGGGGACCCCACACCTCCCTGATGAAGCTGTATTAGGGGTTTAGTGGTAGCCTTGCCTATTCTCACTTCACAGGGCTGGCCATTGTTGGAGTATAACTTTTTTTAGTGTTTTTATGTGTTTCTCCTTTTGGTTACTAATAAAGCTTATATATTATTGTTTATACTTTGTGTTTAAATCCATTATGTATTGTCTTTAGTTTCTTGTTTCATCATTGTTTTCTTTATACAGGATGTAGCCCCCTCACCCTTACTTATTTCAGCTGTGCGCCCTTCCCCATATATATGCTTCAAAACTCCACAGGGTGCAATCTTATTGTATGACAATGCTTTATTGGAAGGTGTCGAATGTTCCTGGACCTGACTCTTTTGTTTGTCTTTTGTATCCCACAGTTAAGGGCAAAAAATAAGACAATAGAGGATGCTGCCCATCACACAAATTCAGTCCTGGTGATAAGGTATGGTTGGTGGTCCTATACTAAGCGTCAATACTAACTTCTTTCCATGAAGCAGGAGGAGAAGTTGTAGGGTGCTTTATAAAAACCCAGCCTCTTCTAACATTGTGCCAAAAACTATCAGTTATTCTTCTAAGCAGCTGCCTAGCACTCTGAAAATGAAAATGGTGGAGGCCCACAAAATAGTAGAAGGCTATAAGAAAAGCGGTTTCAAGTTGCCTTTTCCTCAGTTTGAAATGTAATTAAGTAATGGCGGTTACCAGGAACAGTGGAGTCAAGATCAGGTCTGGAAAACCAAGCAAAAAGTCTAGGAGAGCTCCTTGTAATATTGCTAGAGAGACAAATCAGAATTCTCTGCTTGACTGCAAAAGACCTTCAGGAAGATTTATCAGACTCTGGAGTTGTGGTACATTGATTGGTCTGCTGTTTAGAGACACCTGCAGAAATGTGGCCTTCATGGAAAAGTCATCAGAAGAAAACCTCTCCTGTATCCTCACCAGAAATTTCAGTGTCAGAAGTCTGCAAAAGAACATCGAAACAAGCCTGATGCATTGAGTAAACAAGTCCTGTGGACCGATGAGGTAACAATAGAAACTCTGCCCACAATGATGAAAGGTATGTGTGGAGAAAAAAGGGGACAGCATTTCAAGAAAAAAACATCTCGCCAACCATTAAACATGGGGGTGGATCAATCATGCTTTGGGGTTGTGTTGCACCCAATGGCACGAGGAACATATCACAGGTACAGAAAGGAAAGGATTCAATGAAATTTCAACAAATTCTTGATGCAAACATAACGCCATCTGTAAAAAGCTGAAGCTGAAGAGAGAAGAAAAGAGGAGAAAAGAGGAGAAAAGAGGATGGCTTCTACAAATGGATAATGATCCTAAACACAAGTCAAAATCTCCAATACACAACCTCAAAAGGCACAAGCTGAAGATTTTACAATGGCCTCACAGTCCCCTGATCTGATCATCATTGAAAATCTGTGGTGAGATCTCAAAAGAGCAGAGCATGCAAGACGAGCCAGGAATCTCCCAGAACTGGAAGATGTCTCCAAGAGAGAGCAGTGCATGCAAGACAAGCCAGGAATCTAAGAGAACTGGAAGACATCTTCAAGGGAGAGCAGTGGATACAAGACAAGCCAGGAATCTCACAGAACTGGAAGACAAGCCAGGAATCTCACAAAACTGGGGAAGAGCATTGCATGCAAGACAAGCCAGGAATCTCACAGAATTGGAAGACGTCTCCAAGGAAGAACAGTGCATGCAAGACAAGCCAGGAATCTCACAGAATTGGAAGACGTCTCCAAGGAAGAGCAGTGCATGCAAGACGAGCCAGGAATCTCACAGAACAGGAAGACTTCTCCAAGGAAGAGCAGTGCATACAGGACGAGCCAGGAATCTCACAGAACTGGAAGACATCTTCAAGGGAGAGCAGTGCATACAAGACAAGCCAGGAATCTCACAGAACTAGAAGACGTCTCCAAGAAACAGCAGTGCATGCAAGATGAGCCTGGAATCTCACAGAACTGGAAGATGTCTCAAACAAAGCGCAGAAAATGCAAGATGAGCCAGGAATCTCACAGTATGGGAAGACGTCTCCAAGAAAAAGCAGTGCATGAAAGATGAGCCAGGAATTTCACAGAACTGGAAGACGTCTCTAAGGAAAAATGGATGAAAATTCCACAAACTAGAATGGAAAGATTCTTGGCTGCTACAAAAAAACATTTACAAGCTGTGGTACTGCCAAAGGGGGCGCTACTAGGTACTAACCACGCAGGGTGCCCAAACTTTTGCATTGGCCCATTTTTCTTTTTTGTTAATTGAAAAATGTAAAAGATTAAATAAAACGTTTTTTTTTGCCCAGTATATAAAGGAATGCGTCATCTATGGCTTTCTGTCTTTAGAGATCATTTCAGCTTCAACTTGCTGACCTGTTCACAATAAGTCATTCTGACCAGGGGTGCACAGACTTTTACATGCCATTGTAGGCGAAGGGGATTTTTGTGGCCCCTTAGGCTCCAGAGCCCGGGTGTGATTGCAACCCTTGCACTACTTGTAGTTACGCAACTGCTTGGATCCAGTCCGCCTTTGCATGTTCCGCCATGTCTGCGCCTTCTCCGGCTCCTCTGACTCGCCCACCCCAGGGCTTTGGGACACCCGGTGCCGGGCCGGACTAGTCCGGGGGTTAGTCAGTGGTGGCTGGGCCCGACTCCGTGACCTTGGTGGGTGTCAATTAATATGGCTTCAGTGTTGGGGGTTATTATTAAAGTTTATATTCGTGACGCCACCTGTGGTTTGCGGCTATTAAGCCGCCGCTGCTGTATGGGGCCTCCGGGGCTGATGTAACGGCAGCTTGATGGTCCTGCTCCCCACAGGTGGAGCGGTGCCCCGGGGCAACTATTGGTGCTTGTAAGTGTCGATGTAGTTGCGGTGTAGTGCAGGGCCGACAGGGCGGTGAAAGGACCGGACACAAACAACAGTCTCTTTACCTTCTCCTCTTTTACTGGGCAAACGGTTAGTCCTGGGAGACCGTTACAGGTGGTAGAGGGCTCCGGTCGGCCTGGAAGTAGCTGGGGTCATCTCTTTGGCCAGCTGAGTATGAGGCCTACTCCCTGCTCTTTCTCTGCTTCTACAGGACCCTGCGTCCGAGGTTTAGCAGTGGCCCTTTCGCTGCTGGGACTTGTGGTGCGTCCCGTTCCCGCGTGGTAGGCTGCGCAGGCCCTCTCTAATGTTTCTCTGCTGGAGTCCACACCGGGCCCTGGTGATGCAGCTGGAACCTCGGGTTATTTTGGGGGGCCAGGAGACTTGCAGTCCTCCTGCCTTTCGGATTCGGCTGCCAGGGAAGGGTTTTACACCCTGGCAACCACAGACTCCGATGTCTAAGTCTCTTCTGCGCCTCTCTGCCAATCCTGCCTCACTGGGCCAAGCTACTCCAGCTCCAGGCCCCAGTCCACAGGACAGCACTACTCTGCATCTTCACTCTCTGGACTCTCCTCACAGACTGAACACTAACTCCTCCCTCAGGTCAGGCTTGAGGAACGCTCCCTGGAACTCCAGGTTCAGAGCTCCCTCTGCTGGCCTGAGGGAGAAACTGGTACCTACTGGCCAATGATTCCCCCAATTACCTCCAGGCTCAGCATTAACCCTTTTGAGGGGCAATGCTGTTGTGGCAACCAGATCCTGGGGCGCCACACCTCCATCCTCACAAAGTCCTTCCTGCCACAGAGCAGCTCATAAAGAGCCCCCCCTGCTTAGGTTATAGCGGGGGCTGCAGCGCGGGGCACAACTTACACGATCTGACAGCTTTGATCAGTCAATCGTAGTCTTCCCCGGGCTTCTCCGGGACCCTGCGAGTAGTTTGCAGCTCCAGCAGCACCGAGGGGCCACAGCATTTCTGGTCCCTAGTGCTGGGGTCAGATTCCGGGGTCACACCTTTATCTTTAGGTTCTTTTAATATCTGGTTTCATTCTGCACCGTGTCCTGCATCTGAAAGTGACCTGTGATATAGAGAAAATATAGCCGGTGATCCATGGTGCTGCTCTGCCGCCTGCTGGCCATGTGTGGTACTGCGGACACTGTATATAGGATGACAATGGCCGGTGATCCATGGTGCTGCTCTGCCTCCTGCTGGCCATGTGTGGTACTGTGGACACTGTATATAGGATGACAATGGCCGGTGATCAGTGGTGCTGCTCTGCCTCCTGCTGGCCATGTGTGGTACTGTGGACACTGTATATAGGACGACAATGGCCGGTGATCAGTGGTGCTGCTCTGCCTCCTGCTGGCCATGTGTGGTACTGCGGATACTGTATATAGGATGACAATGGCCGGTGATCCATGGTGCTGCTCTGCCGCCTGCTGGCCATGTGTGGTATTGCGGATACTGTATATAGGATGACAATGGCCGGTGATCAGTGGTGCTGCTCTGCCGCCTGCTGGCCATGTGTGGTACTGCGGACACTGTATATAGGACGACAATGGCCGGTGATCAGTGGTGCTGCTCTGCCGCCTGCTGGCCATGTGTGGTACTGCGGATACTGTATATAGGACGACAATGGCCGGTGATCAGTGGTGCTGCTCTGCCGCCTGCTGGCCATGTGTGGTACTGCGGACACTGTATATAGGACGACAATGGCCGGTGATCAGTGGTGCTGCTCTGCCGCCTGCTGGCCATGTGTGGTACTGCGGACACTGTATATAGGATGACAATGGCCGGTGATCAGTGGTGCTGCTCTGCCGCCTGCTGGCCATGTGTGGTACTGCGGACACTGTATATAGGATGACAATGGCCGGTGATCAGTGGTGCTGCTCTGCCGCCTGCTGGCCATGTGTGGTACTGCGGACACTGTATATAGGATGACAATGGCCGGTGATCAGTGGTGCTGCTCTGCCGCCTGCTGGCCATGTGTGGTACTGCGGACACTGTATATAGGATGACAATGGCCGGTGATCAGTGGTGCTGCTCTGCCTCCTGCTGGCCATGTGTGGTACTGCGGATACTGTATATAGGATGACAATGGCCGGTGATCAGTGGTGCTGCTCTGCCGCCTGCTGGCCATGTGTGGTACTGCGGATACTGTATATAGGATGACAATGGCCGGTGATCCATGGTGCTGCTCTGCCGCCTGCTGGCCATGTGTGGTACTGCGGATACTGTATATAGGACGACAATGGACGGTGATCCATGGTGCTGCTCTGCCTCCTGCTGGCCATGTGTGGTACTGCGGACACTGTATATAGGACGACAATGGCCGGTGATCAGTGGTGCTGCTCTGCCGCCTGCTGGCCATGTGTGGTACTGCGGATACTGTATATAGGATGACAATGGACGGTGATCCATGGTGCTGCTCTGCCTCCTGCTGGCCATGTGTGGTACTGCGGATACTGTATATAGGATGACAATGGCCGGTGATCCATGGTGCTGCTCTGCTGCCTGCTGGCCATGTGTGGTACTGCGGACACTGTATATAGGACGACAATGGCCGTTGATCAGTGGTGCTGCTCTGCCTCCTGCTGGCCATGTGTGGTACTGCGGACACTGTATATAGGATGACAATGGCCGGTGATCAGTGGTGCTGCTCTGCCTCCTGCTGGCCATGTGTGGTACTGCGGATACTGTATATAGGATGACAATGGCTGGTGATCCATGGTGCTGCTCTGCCTCCTGCTGGCCATGTGTGGTACTGTGGATACTGTATATAGGATGACAATGGCCGGTGATCAGTGGTGCTGCTCTGCCTCCTGCTGGCCATGTGTGGTACTGCGGACACTGTATATAGGATGACAATGGACGGTGATCAGTGGTGCTGCTCTGCCTCCTGCTGGCCATGTGTGGTACTGCGGACACTGTATATAGGATGACAATGGACGGTGATCAGTGGTGCTGCTCTGCCTCCTGCTGGCCATGTGTGGTACTGCGGACACTGTATATAGGATGACAATGGACGGTGATCAGTGGTGCTGCTCTGCCGCCTGCTGGCCATGTGTGGTACTGCGGACACTGTATATAGGATGACAATGGACGGTGATCAGTGGTGCTGCTCTGCCTCCTGCTGGCCATGTGTGGTACTGTGGATACTGTATATAGGATGACAATGGCCGGTGATCAGTGGTGCTGCTCTGCCTCCTGCTGGCCATGTGTGGTACTGCGGACACTGTATATAGGATGACAATGGACGGTGATCAGTGGTGCTGCTCTGCCTCCTGCTGGCCATGTGTGGTACTGTGGACACTGTATATAGGATGACAATGGCCGGTGATCAGTGGTGCTGCTCTGCCGCCTGCTGGCCATGTGTGGTACTGCGGATACTGTATATAGGATGACAATAGCCGGTGATCAGTGGTGCTGCTCTGCCGCCTGCTGGCCATGTGTGGTACTGCGGACACTGTATATAGGATGACAATGGACGGTGATCAGTGGTGCTGCTCTGCCTCCTGCTGGCCATGTGTGGTACTGTGGACACTGTATATAGGATGACAATAGCCGGTGATCAGTGGTGCTGCTCTGCCGCCTGCTGGCCATGTGTGGTACTGCAGACACTGTATATAGGACAATGGCCGGTGATCAGTGGTGCTGCTCTGCCTCCTGCTGGCCATGTGTGGTACTGCGGACACTGTATATAGGATGACAATGGCCGGTGATCCATGGTGCTGCTCTGCCGCCTGCTGGCCATGTGTGGTACTGCGGATACTGTATATAGGACGACAATGGCCGGTGATCAGTGGTGCTGCTCTGCCGCCTGCTAGCCATGTGTGGTACTGCAGACACAGTATATAGGATGACAATGGCCGGTGATCCATGGTGCGGCTCTGCCGCCTGCTGGCCATGTGTGGTACTGCGGATACTGTATATAGGACGACAATGGACGGTGATCCATGGTGCTGCTCTGCCTCCTGCTGGCCATGTGTGGTACTGCGGACACTGTATATAGGACGACAATGGCCGGTGATCAGTGGTGCTGCTCTGCCTCCTGCTGGCCATGTGTGGTACTGTGGACACTGTATATAGGATGACAATGGCCGGTGATCAGTGGTGCTGCTCTGCTGCCTGCTGGCCATGTGTGGTACTGCGGATACTGTATATAGGATGACAATGGCCGGTGATCAGTGGTGCTGCTCTGCCTCCTGCTGGCCATGTGTGGTACTGTGGACACTGTATATAGGATGACAATAGCCGGTGATCAGTGGTGCTGCTCTGCCGCCTGCTGGCCATGTGTGGTACTGCAGACACTGTATATAGGACAATGGCCGGTGATCAGTGGTGCTGCTCTGCCTCCTGCTGGCCATGTGTGGTACTGCGGATACTGTATATAGGATGACAATGGCCGGTGATCCATGGTGCTGCTCTGCCGCCTGCTGGCCATGTGTGGTACTGCGGATACTGTATATAGGACGACAATGGACGGTGATCCATGGTGCTGCTCTGCCGCCTGCTAGCCATGTGTGGTACTGCAGACACTGTATATAGGATGACAATGGCCGGTGATCCATGGTGCGGCTCTGCCGCCTGCTGGCCATGTGTGGTACTGCGGATACTGTATATAGGACGACAATGGACGGTGATCCATGGTGCGGCTCTGCCGCCTGCTGGCCATGTGTGGTACTGCGGATACTGTATATAGGACGACAATGGACGGTGATCCATGGTGCTGCTCTGCCGCCTGCTAGCCATGTGTGGTACTGCAGACACTGTATATAGGATGACAATGGCCGGTGATCCATGGTGCGGTTCTGCCGCCTGCTGGCCATGTGTGGTACTGCGGATACTGTATATAGGACGACAATGGACGGTGATCCATGGTGCTGCTCTGCCTCCTGCTGGCCATGTGTGGTACTGTGGATACTGTATATAGGATGACAATGGACGGTGATCAGTGGTGCTGCTCTGCCTCCTGCTGGCCATGTGTGGTACTGCGGATACTGTATATAGGACGACAATGGACGGTGATCCATGGTGCTGCTCTGCCTCCTGCTGGCCATGTGTGGTACTGCAGACACTGTACATCGCCACCTCGGGCGGACGATCAAGTTTAGTGACATTCCAAACTTTTACTTGTTAAAACCTTTTTTTATGATCCTATAAAACTTGATCTGGAGATTAAATTCACACCAAGGCGTCAGAGGGGGATGATGGATGCACCCCTCTGCTCGATACACCCCAGATGTTTGGATGCACCCCTCTGCTCAGATACACCACATATGTTTGGATGCACCCCTCTGCTCAGATACACCACAGATGTTTGGAGGCACCCCTCTGCTCAGATACACCCCAGATGTTTGGATGCACCCCTCTGCTCGGATACACCCCAGATGTTTGGATGCACCCGAGATGTTTGGATGCACCCCTGTGCTTGGATACACACCAGATGTTTGGATGCACCGGTCTGCTCGGATATACCCCAGATGTTTGGATGCAGCCTCTGCTTGGATACACCCCAGATGTTTGGATGCACCCCTCTGCTCGGATACACCCCAGTTGTTAGGATGCACTTCTCTGCTCGGTTACACCCCAGATGTTTGGATGCACCCCTCTGCTGGGCTACACCACAGATGTTTGGATGCACTCCTCTGCTCGGATATACCCCAGCTGTTTGGATGCACCCCTCTGCTTGGATACATCCCAACTGTAGGACTGTTTTTCCAGTTGCATTCGGAGCAGACAATGGCTCTTCTTCTGTTCTGGTACATTGCACTTCACTTCCTTAAGAAGCGGCCAAGAGGATGCAGAGATGTCACCTGCGGGCAGGACTGGCACTGTGACAATTACGGAGCCTGCCAAAGTGTCGGATGTAGTCCTGAGTATCGGTGCAGGGCTCCGAATGCTGCGGGGCTTCCGGTGTATGACGAGGCCGATGTCTTATATCCTCAGTGTACACAGAGCCTTGTGTCTGAGATTTCTGTACCTGCGGCGACGTGAGCTGGAGCCAGAACTGTGGTAGCCCAACTCTACCAGCTAAAAGTCACTACCAGGGCCACATGTGCCAACAATCACCACCGGGGCCACATGTGCTCATCACCACCGGGGCCACATGTGCTCATCACCACCGGGGCCACATGTGCTCATCACCACCGGGGTCACATGTGCTCATCACCACCGGGGTCACATGTGCTCATCACCACCGGGGTCACATGTGCCAACAATCACTACCGGATCCACATGTGCCAACAATCACCACCGGGCCCACATGTGCCAACAATCACCACCGGGCCCACATGTGCCAACAATCACCACCGGGGTCACATGTGCTCATCACCACCGGGGTCACATGTGCTCATCACCACCGGGGTCACATGTGCTCATCACCACCGGGGTCACATGTGCTCATCACCACCGGGGTCACATGTGCTCATCACCACCGGGGTCACATGTGCTCATCACCACCGGGGTCACATGTGCTCATCACCACCGGGGTCACATGTGCCAACAATCACTACCGGATCCACATGTGCCAACAATCACCACCGGGGCCACATGTTCCAACAATCACTACCGGATCCACATGTGCTCATCACCACCGGGGTCACATGTGCTCATCACCACCGGGGTCACATGTGCTCATCACCACCGGGGTCACATGTGCTCATCACCACCGGGGTCACATGTGCTCATCACCACCGGGGTCACATGTGCTCATCACCACCGGGGTCACATGTGCTCATCACCACCGGGGCCACATGTGCTCATCACCACCGGGGTCACATGTGCTCATCACCACCGGGGTCACATGTGCTCATCACCACCGGGGCCACATGTGCTCATCACCACCGGGGTCACATGTGCTCATCACCACCGGGGTCACATGTGCTCATCACCACCGGGGTCACATGTGCTCATCACCACCGGGGTCACATGTGCTCATCACCACCGGGGTCACATGTGCTCATCACCACCGGGGCCACATGTGCTCATCACCACCGGGGTCACATGTGCTCATCACCACCGGGGTCACATGTGCTCATCACCACCGGGGCCACATGTGCTCATCACCACCGGGGTCACATGTGCTCATCACCACCGGGGTCACATGTGCTCATCACCACCGGGGTCACATGTGCTCATCACCACCGGGGTCACATGTGCTCATCACCACCGGGGTCACATGTGCTCATCACCACCGGGGCCACATGTGCTCATCACCACCGGGGTCACATGTGCTCATCACCACCGGGGTCACATGTGCTCATCACCACCGGGGTCACATGTGCTCATCACCACCGGGGCCACATGTGCTCATCACCACCGGGGTCACATGTGCTCATCACCACCGGGGTCACATGTGCTCATCACCACCGGGGTCACATGTGCTCATCACCACCGGGGTCACATGTGCTCATCACCACCGGGGCCACATGTGCTCATCACCACCGGGGTCACATGTGCTCATCACCACCGGGCCCACATGTGCCAACAATCACCACCGGGGCCACATGTGCTCATCACCACCGGGGCCACATGTGCTCATCACCACCGGGGTCACATGTGCCAACAATCACTACCGGATCCACATGTGCCAACAATCACCACCGGGGCCACATGTTCCAACAATCACTACCGGATCCACATGTGCCAACAATCACCACCGGGGCCACATGTGCTCATCACCACCGGGGTCACATGTGCCAACAATCACTACCGGATCCACATGTGCCAACAATCACCACCGGGGCCACATGTTCCAACAATCACTACCGGATCCACATGTGCCAACAATCACCACCGGGGCCACATGTTCCAACAATCACTACCGGATCCACATGTGCCAACAATCACCACCGGGGCCACATGTGCTCATCACCACCGGGGCCACATGTGCTCATCACCACCGGGGCCACATGTGCCAACAATCACCACCGGGGCCACATGTGCTCATCACCACCGGGGCCACATGTGCTCATCACCACCGGGGCCACATGTGCCAACAATCACCACCGGGGCCACATGTGCCAACAATCACCACCGGGGCCACATGTGCCAACAATCACCACCGGGGCCACATGTGCTCATCACCACCGGGGTCACATGTGCCAACAATCACCACCGGGGCCACATGTGCCAACAATCACCACCGGGGCCACATGTGCCAACAATCACCACCGGGGCCACATGTGCTCATCACCACCGGGGCCACATGTGCTCATCACCACCGGGGCCACATGTGCCAACAATCACCACCGGGGCCACATGTGCTCATCACCACCGGGGCCACATGTGCTCATCACCACCGGGCCCACATGTGCCAACAATCACCACCGGGGCAGCATGTGCCAACAATCACCACCGGGGCCACATGTGCTCCTCACCACCAGGCCCAGATGTGCCAACAATCACCACCGGGGCCACATGTGCTCCTCACCACCGGTGCCACATGTGCTCCTCACCACCAGGCCCAGATAAGCCAACAATCACCACCAGGGCCACATGTGCTCATGTAGGAGGTGAAAAGTCAGAGAAAGAAGCTCCGGCCATATAATGGGGAGGTCAGCCAATCTGCAGAAGCCCCATCTGGTGGGACAGACAGGGTGTCCACTAATGCAGAGCTACCGTCACAGCTTTACTAGCCAAATGTCTCCGAGGACTCAAACCACCGAATCCACAGCACTCACAGTGCCCCATAGCATCCACAAGTATCCCCATGACAGGCACAGAGCCCCATCACAATCACAGGACCCCATCACAATCACGGTGCCACATAACAATCACAGAGCCCATTAGAATCTCAAGGCCCTGTCACAATCACAGTGCCCTAGTCTGGGCCGAGGATGACAGCCGTAGTGACCAGGTGCCCTCAGTCTGGGCCGAGGATGACAGCCGTAGTGACCAGGTGCCCTCAGTCTGGGCTGAGGATGACAGCCGTAGGGACCAGGTGCCCTCAGTCTGGGCCGAGGATGACAGCCGTAGGGACCAGGTGCCCTCAGTCTGGGCCGAGGATGACAGCCGTAGTGACCAGGTGCCCTCAGTCTGGGCCGAGGATGACAGCCGTAGTGACCAGGTGCCCTCAGTCTGGGCCGAGGATGACAGCCGTAGTGACCAGGTGCCCTCAGACTGGGTCGAGGATGACAGCCGTAGTGACCAGGTGCCCTCAGTCTGGGCCGAGGATGACAGCCGTAGTGACCAGGTGCCCTCAGTCTGGGGTGAGGATGGCAGCCGTAGAGACCAGGTGCCCTCAGTCTGGGCCGAGGATGACAGCCGCAGTGACCAGGTACCCTCAGTCTGGGTCGAGGATGACAGCCATAGTGACCAGGTGCCTTCAGTCTGGGCCGAGGATGACAGCCGTAGTGACCAGGTGCCCTCAGTCTGGGCTGAGGATGGCAGCCGTAGTGACCCCGTGCCCTCAGTCTGGGCCGAGGATGACAGACGTAGTGACCAGGTGCCCTCAGTCTGGGTCGAGGATGACAGACGTAGTGGCCAGGTGCCCTCAGTCTGGGCCGAGGATGACAGCCGTAGTGACCAGGTGCCCTCAGTCTGGGACGAGGATGACAGACGTAGTGACCAGGTGCCCTCAGTCTGGGTCAAGGATGACAGACGTAGTGGCCAGGTGCCCTCAGCCTGGGCTGAGGATGACAGACGTAGTGACCAGGTGCCCTCAGTCTGGGCCGAGGATGACAGACGTAGTGGCCAGGTGCCCTCAGTCTGGGTCGAGGATGACAGGCGTAGTGGCCAGGTGCCCTCAGTCTGGGTCGAGGATGACAGACGTAGTGGCCAGGTGCCCTCAGTCTGGGTCGAGGATGACAGACGTAGTGACCAGGTGCCCTCAGTCTGGGCCGAGGATGACAGCCGCAGTGACCAGGTGCCCTCAGTCTGGGCCGAGGATGACAGCCGTAGTGACCAGGTGCCCTCAGTCTGGGCTGAGGATGGCAGCCGTAGTAACCCCGTGCCCTCAGTCTGGGCCAAGGATGACAGACGTAGTGACCAGGTGCCCTCAGTCTGGGTCGAGGATGACAGCCGCAGTGACCAGGTGCCCTCAGTCTGGGCCGAGGATGACAGCCGTAGTGACCAGGTGCCAACAATCACCACCGGAGCCACATGTGCTCATCACCACCGGGCCCACATGTGCCAACAATCACCACCGGGGCCCACATGTGCCAACAATCACCACCGGGGCAGCATGTGCCAACAATCACCACCGGGGCCACATGTGCTCCTCACCACCAGGCCCAGATGTGCCAACAATCACCACCGGGGCCACATGTGCTCCTCACCACCGGGGCCACATGTGCTCATCACCACCGGGCCCACATGTGCCAACAATCACCACCAGGCCCAGATAAGCCAACAATCACCACCGGGGCCACATGTGCTCCTCACCACCAGGCCCAGATAAGCCAACAATCACCACCAGGGCCACATGTGCTCATGTAGGAGGTGAAAAGTCAGAGAAAGAAGCTCCGTCCATGTAATGGGGAGGTCAGCCAATCTGCAGAAGCCCCATCTGGTGGGACAGACAGGGTGTCCACTAATGCAGAGCTACCGTCACAGCTTTACTAGCCAAATGTCTCCGAGGACTCAAACCACCGAATCCACAGCACTCACAGTGCCCCATAGCATCCACAAGTATCCCCATGACAGGCACAGAGCCCCATCACAATCACAGGACCCCATCACAATCACGGTGCCACATAACAATCACAGAGCCCATTAGAATCTCAAGGCCCTGTCACAATCACAGTGCCCTAGTCTGGGCCGAGGATGACAGCCGTAGTGACCAGGTGCCCTCAGTCTGGGCCGAGGATGACAGCCGTAGTGACCAGGTGCCCTCAGTCTGGGCTGAGGATGACAGCCGTAGGGACCAGGTGCCCTCAGTCTGGGCCGAGGATGACAGCCGTAGGGACCAGGTGCCCTCAGTCTGGGCCGAGGATGACAGCCATAGTGACCAGGTGCCCTCAGTCTGGGCCGAGGATGACAGCCGTAGTGACCAGGTGCCCTCAGTCTGGGCCGAGGATGACAGCCGTAGTGACCAGGTGCCCTCAGACTGGGTCGAGGATGACAGCCGTAGTGACCAGGTGCCCTCAGTCTGGGCCAAGGATGACAGACGTAGTGACCAGGTGCCCTCAGTCTGGGGTGAGGATGGCAGCCGTAGAGACCAGGTGCCCTCAGTCTGGGCCGAGGATGACAGCCGCAGTGACCAGGTACCCTCAGTCTGGGTCGAGGATGACAGCCATAGTGACCAGGTGCCTTCAGTCTGGGCCGAGGATGACAGCCGTAGTGACCAGGTGCCCTCAGTCTGGGCTGAGGATGGCAGCCGTAGTGACCCCGTGCCCTCAGTCTGGGCCGAGGATGACAGACGTAGTGACCAGGTGCCCTCAGTCTGGGTCGAGGATGACAGACGTAGTGGCCAGGTGCCCTCAGTCTGGGCCGAGGATGACAGCCGTAGTGACCAGGTGCCCTCAGTCTGGGACGAGGATGACAGACGTAGTGACCAGGTGCCCTCAGTCTGGGTCAAGGATGACAGACGTAGTGGCCAGGTGCCCTCAGCCTGGGCTGAGGATGACAGACGTAGTGACCAGGTGCCCTCAGTCTGGGCCGAGGATGACAGACGTAGTGGCCAGGTGCCCTCAGTCTGGGTCGAGGATGACAGGCGTAGTGGCCAGGTGCCCTCAGTCTGGGTCGAGGATGACAGACGTAGTGGCCAGGTGCCCTCAGTCTGGGTCGAGGATGACAGACGTAGTGACCAGGTGCCCTCAGTCTGGGCCGAGGATGACAGCCGCAGTGACCAGGTGCCCTCAGTCTGGGCCGAGGATGACAGCCGTAGTGACCAGGTGCCCTCAGTCTGGGCTGAGGATGGCAGCCGTAGTAACCCCGTGCCCTCAGTCTGGGCCAAGGATGACAGACGTAGTGACCAGGTGCCCTCAGTCTGGGTCGAGGATGACAGCCGCAGTGACCAGGTGCCCTCAGTCTGGGCCGAGGATGACAGCCGTAGTGACCAGGTGCCAACAATCACCACCGGAGCCACATGTGCTCATCACCACCGGGCCCACATGTGCCAACAATCACCACCGGGGCCCACATGTGCCAACAATCACCACCGGGGCAGCATGTGCCAACAATCACCACCGGGGCCACATGTGCTCCTCACCACCAGGCCCAGATGTGCCAACAATCACCACCGGGGCCACATGTGCTCCTCACCACCAGGCCCGGATGTGCCAACAATCACCACCGGGGCCACATGTGCTCCTCACCACCGGGGCCACATGTGCTCATCACCACCGGGCCCACATGTGCCAACAATCACCACCAGGCCCAGATAAGCCAACAATCACCACCGGGGCCACATGTGCTCCTCACTACCAGGCCCAGATAAGCCAACAATCACCACCAGGGCCACATGTGCTCATGTAGGAGGTGAAAAGTCAGAGAAAGAAGCTCCGTCCATGTAATGGGGAGGTCAGCCAATCTGCAGAAGCCCCATCTGGTGGGACAGACAGGGTGTCCACTAATGCAGAGCTACCGTCACAGCTTTACTAGCCAAATGTCTCCGAGGACTCAAACCACCGAATCCACAGCACTCACAGTGCCCCATAGCATCCACAAGTATCCCCATGACAGGCACAGAGCCCCATCACAATCACAGGACCCCATCACAATCACGGTGCCACATAACAATCACAGAGCCCATTAGAATCTCAAGGCCCTGTCACAATCACAGTGCCCTAGTCTGGGCCGAGGATGACAGCCGTAGTGACCAGGTGCCCTCAGTCTGGGCCGAGGATGACAGCCGTAGGGACCAGGTGCCCTCAGTCTGGGCCGAGGATGACAGCCGTAGGGACCAGGTGCCCTCAGTCTGGGCCGAGGATGACAGCCATAGTGACCAGGTGCCCTCAGTCTGGGCCGAGGATGACAGCCGTAGTGACCAGGTACCCTCAGTCTGGGCTGAGGATGACAGCCGTAGTGACCAGGTGCCCTCAGTCTGGGTCGAGGATGACAGACGTAGTGGCCAGGTGCCCTCAGTCTGGGCCGAGGATGACAGCCGTAGTGACCAGGTGCCCTCAGTCTGGGCTGAGGATGGCAGCCGTAGTGACCCCGTGCCCTCAGTCTGGGCCGAGGATGACAGACGTAGTGACCAGGTGCCCTCAGTCTGGGTCGAGGATGACAGACGTAGTGGCCAGGTGCCCTCAGTCTGGGCTGAGGATGACAGACGTAGTGACCAGGTGCCCTCAGTCTGGGCCGAGGATGACAGACGTAGTGGCCAGGTGCCCTCAGTCTGGGTCGAGGATGACAGCCGTAGTGGCCCTGTGCCCGCAGTCTGGGTCAAGGATGACAGCCGTAGTGACCACGTGCCCTCAGTCTGGGCCGAGGATGACAGCCGTAGTGACCCCGTGCCTTCAGTCTGGGTCGGGGATCACAGCCGTAGTGGCCAGTAGTGACCCCGTGCCCTCAGTCTGGGCTGATTATGACAGCCGTAGTGACCAGGTGCCCTCAGTCTGGGCTGAGGACAGTTATCTTCTCCATCTACTAGGTCTCTTTCCATTATAAGATGGGGTTTTGTCCATGAGACCTTGTCCAGGCAGGTCCCTGGAGTCCACTACTGATAGTGTCATGGAAGACTCCCTGTGAGCTCCGCTCCGGCCACCACTGGTCACAGATTTCCTTGCATGCAGCTTTCCTTTTCTCTTTAGAGGCCGTAGACACTGATTGCTGCCACCAATGGCCACACTTTCTTTGTGTGACTCTTTCCAAACTTATACTAACAATTTGGTATTTCTCGTAATTGATTTAAATATGTGAATCATGCCCGGGGATCTAGGGGGAGATCTGTCCGGCCCGATCTTACCCGGGGCCAGTGGTAAGGCTCACGACTCCTCATGTCCATTACGTACGTCTGCTGGAACGTGTCGTCTTCCTCACAGGGCCATGGACACTTGGGTGCGTCACGTTCTGAATCCGTAGATAATCTCCCTCTGGGAACAGGACACGACGAGGCTCATCCTCCTCTGTGGAGACCGAGGAACTGGCAGGAGAAGAAAGGTGTGATGAAGACGACAGGAGGGAAAGGCACCGGTGCCATAGACGTCGTGCCAAGACCAAACCTTCATATGATATTCAGTCGCTCTGTAATCACTTCCCTGCACCTATCTGGGACTGATCTGGAGTCACCTCGCTGAGATCAGGCTCTCACAGGCCCTGCCTGTTCAGCGTCTTTACCAAAGAGGTTTGTATGGAGCTTGTCCACTTTCCAGACCTTCTCTTGTATGACTTTACCGATGTTCAGCAGTGCCACCAACTATCATCAGCTAGGATTGTATCTTCTCTCAGGATTACGTCTCATCTCTGTCCCTCAGATTTCTCCTGTACTGTACCTGTCCTCTAGTTATCATCCTCCGGGCTCCACACTGAGCTGCACCTTCCCACACATCTTCTAGTCTCCAGCTGTATGACCCAGTTTAGGCTCTTCAATGCCACCAACATCATCTCCTCAGGACAACTTCTCATGTCTGTCCCTCAGACTTGTCTCGTGCTGCACCTGTCCTCTAGTTCTCATCATTCAGGCTCCACACTGGGCTGCACCTTCCCACACATCTTCTAGTCTCCAGCGCTATGACCATGCCTAGGCTCTTCAATGCCACCAAACATCATCTCTTCAGGACTTCTCATTTTTGTACCTCAGACTTCTCCTGTGCTGCACCTGTCCTCTCGTTTTTGTCCTCCGGGCTCCACACTGTGCTGCACATTCCCACACATCTTCTAGTCTCCAGCTGTATGACCCTGTCTAGGCTCTTCAATGCCACCAAACATCATCTCCTCAGGACGTCTCATGTCTGTCCCTCAGACTTCTCCTGTACTGCACCTGTCCTCTAGTTATCGTCTTCCGTGCTCCACACTGAGCTGCACCTTCCCACACATCTTCTAGTCTATAGTTGTATGACCATGCCTAGGCTCTTCAATGCCACCAAATATCATCTCCTCAGGATAATGTCACATGTCTGTTCCTCAGACTTCGCCTGTGCAGCACTGGTCCTCTCGTTATCGTCTTCCGTGCTCCACACTGAGCTGCACCTTCCCACACATCTTCTAGTCTATAGTTGTATGACCATGCCTAGGCTCTTCAAAGCCACCAAACATCATCTCCTCAGGATAACTTCTCATGTCTGTCCCTCAGACGTCTCCCGTGCTGCATCTGTCCTCTAGTTCTCATCCTCCGGGCTCCACACTGAACTGCACCTTCCCACACATCTTCTAGTCTGTAGTTGTATAACCATGCCTAGGCTCTTCAATGCCACCAAACATCTCATCTCTTCAGGACTTCTCATTTTTGTCCCTCAGACTTCTCCCGTGCTGCACCTGTCCTCTAGTTCTCATCCTCCGGGCTCCACGCTGTTCTGCACCTTCCCACACATCTTCTAGTGTCCAGCTGATTGACCTTGCCTAGGCTCTTCAATGCCACCAAACATCATCTCCTCAGGATAACTTCTTATGTCTGTCCCTCAGACTTCTCCCGTGCTGCACCTGTCCTCTAGTTATCATTCTCAGGGCTCCATACTGTGCTGAACCTTCCCACACATCTTCTAGTCTCCAGCTGATTGACCTTGCCTAGGCTCTTCAATGCCACCAAACATCTCATTTCAGTTTCCAAGACTTCTCCTGTGCTGCAGCTGTGTTTTAAGTCTCCCCCATAAAACTCTCAACATTTCTGTACCGTTCCACATCTGCACTCACATAGCTGTCTACTGTCAATGATTGCAGGGCCAGGGCCTTGGAAATGTTCTGGAACATTCTTCAGAGCTCCTGATTTCTGATTATCGTGGTGACAGCTGTACTCTCATTGTAACATTCCCACTTTAGGTTAGTACCAAGTCTGCCTGGTTTTAGGGCAATTATATTTGGCTCATTGGTTAATTACCATAGGGAGGACCTGTCACTTGCTCAAAAAAATAAAAAACACATCTGGATTCATCCCTTCCCGTTTAGGACCCAGCAGAGCTCGCCTTCCAGCCAGCTGATGATTATCAGTATTCTCCATGTACTTAAATACTCCCATCTTCACTGGATATTATTCAGTTCATTCAAGCCCTGGATGCAAGCAGGTGGCTTGTACTCAGCTCTGGTATCATTGCTGGACTTCTACCTGAGTCATCTGTGGATAAGTAGTTCATGCTTTTCGCCGTGTGTCCTCCTTGTGTCTTCTCTGGTGTTTAGTTGGGTTAATGATGAGTTCATCCCACCCGTTCCCTATTTAGGGTCCAGCACTAGGGACACCTAAGGTCAGGTATCCGGTTCGGCGTATAAGTGCGGAACCAATCTAGGGTGGTGAGGGACCCAGGGACCAGCAGTAGGTTTGGTCAGGGGTCACCATCTCCCCTTTCCTTAGACACAGCCTTACGCCGTTCGCTTGGCACTTCCCCGTACCAGGTGTGACAGCTACTTTCTCTGATTCTGCTGCTTTTTTCCGTTTTCCTCTGAGTCATTCCATGGAGGAGATATCACATTGTTTCTTCTGGAGCTCAATATGTGAAGTTTCTCCTTGTAGACCATCTGGGGCTTTCTTCAGAGTCTTGGCTTTCACGCCTCCCTCCCAGACTCTGCCAATGACAGGTCAGCAGTGTATGAGACTGGTAGCTTAGCTGCTCAGCTGTGATTGGTAGAGTTTGGTAGGGAAGGGTGGAAGCACATGTCCCTGGAGAAGACTCTGAAGAAACGCCCGGTTGTTCTACAAGAAGAAATTTCACATAGTGTGTTCCAAAAGCAACAAATGTGAATATCTCCGCAATGGAGCGACACAAAGCAAAACGGAAAAGAGCGGCAGAATCAGGGAAGCCCAGGGATCGTTACAGGGTATCTGACTCATTTTTTCGGAGTGGGGCAGTTACTTTTCGCATGTGTAATATGGTTGTCAGACGTAACCTCTTACTTCTCTGCCCACTTGTGCTGCATCTGATCTTGTCCTCATTCACACAGCTCTCCGCACGGCCTCTTCTCCCTACATCGCTTCTCTCGTGTGGGATATCCACCCATTTCTACCTTCTTCTCTTACCACAATCTCAATCCCATGACATGTCTGGACTTTCTTCCTGAGCACCAAGCCTTCTCTTGCGCAGCAGTAAATCTCTCTGGCGCCCTCGGGGCATATTGTGCTGTACAGTATCATGATTTAGGTTTACGATGCTCCTGATAATCAGAGACTTCAGTTTCCACAACTTCTCATCGCTCTTTTTAGCGCCCTCTTCCACCCATCCCGACTTCTTGGGCCAGTCCACATCTGTCTTATGACTTGTCTAGGGCTTCACTTTTGTTTTCATCCGTTCCACCCTATCCATGTTCCCCAGTCAGTCCCTCCTTGGCTTTTGTCACGATTGACTTGTGCTCTGGGTTACGTCCAACAAAGCTATTAAACCCTGGTTCTTCCGACCATCGATGGTGCAACTTTAAAGTTCATGGTTCCCAAGACGAAAGCTCCAACGGGTGCCCAATCATTGCAAGGCTTTAATAGCATTGGAATTTTCATATAGGCCAAAGGGACTTTGGTTCCCCCTAGGCTCCAGGGCCCGGGTGCGATTGCACCCCCTGCACGGGCTGTAGTTTCGCCCCTGTCCAACACTGATCTGGGGCTACCAGAGAAAGGCAGATCAGTGGTGAAGTACACAGGACTGGTAATCAGCTGCCCCATTATGAAAGATATTTTGGCATGAAGAGTAACCTGGGTGATGTTAACCCTATGTGATGATGGGTGATGATGGGTGATGATGGGTGCTGCCCGAAGCTGCCCTGCTGATATGTCACCTGCAGCAGATATCACGCAGGGCAGAGGTCACCACTGATATCCTGCAGATTGCAGGGTGCAGCCCTTAAAAGTGTCACCAAACTCACTGACAAACGAGGCCTGGGACCTGGCATCGGCCACCAGGATCCACGAGACACCAGGAGCCACGATCCACCAGGAGCCACTGGCCACAAGGAGCCATGAGACACCAGGATCCATGAGCCACCAGCTCTGCCACCTACATGTAGATCAATCGAAAGCGGGAGAGAAAAGGTTAATGGAGAAGCAGCCACTGCTGCCAACCTGCCAATATATACAGTGAGAATGAGGGAGGGGGAGAGAAAGAGACTGCAACCGAGAGAAAGAGACTGCCACCCAGAGAAAGAGACCGCCACCGAGAGAAAGAGACTGCCACAGAGAAAAAGAGACCGCCACAGAGAAAAAGAGACCGCCACAGAGAAAAAGAGACCGCCACAGAGAAAAAGAGACCGCCACAGAGAAAAAGAGACCGCCACCCAGAGAAACAGACTGCCACCCAGAGAAAGAGACTGCCACCCAGAGAAAGAGACCGCCACCCAGAGAAAGAGACCGCCACCCAGAGAAAGAGACCGCCACCCAGAGAAAGAGACCGCCACCCAGAGAAAGAGACCGCCACCCAGAGAAAGAGACTGCCACCCAGAGAAAGAGACTGCCACCCAGAGAAAGAGACCGCCACCCAGAGAAAGAGACCGCCACAGAGAAAAAGAGACCGCCACCCAGAGAAAGAGACCGCCACCCAGAGAAAGAGACCGCCACCCAGAGAAAGAGACCGCCACCCAGAGAAAGAGACCGCCACCCAGAGAAAGAGACCGCCACCCAGAGAAAGAGACCGCCACAGAGAAAAAGAGACTGCCACCCAGAGAAAGAGACCGCCACCCAGAGAAAGAGACCGCCACCCAGAGAAAGAGACCGCCACCCAGAGAAAGAGACCGCCACCCAGAGAAAGAGACCGCCACCCAGAGAAAGAGACCGCCACCCAGAGAAAGAGACCGCCACCCAGAGAAAGAGACCGCCACCCAGAGAAAGAGACCGCCACCCAGAAAAAGAGACCGCCACCCAGAGAAAGAGACTGCCACCCAGAGAAAGAGACTGCCACCCAGAGAAAGAGACTGCCACCCAGAGAAAGAGACTGCCACCCAGAGAAAGAGACCGCCACCATAAGAAAGAGACTGCCACCATGAGAAAGAGACTGCCACTGAAGGAAAGAGACTGCCATCGAGAGAAAGAGACTGCCACCAAGAGAAAGAGACTGCCACCCAGAGAAAGAGACTGCCACCCAGAGAAAGAGACTGCCACCCAGAGAAAAAGACTGCCACCATGAGAAAGAGACTGCCACCCAGAGAAAGAGACTGCTACAGACAGAAAGAGACTTCCACCAAGAGAAAGAGACTGCCACTAAAGGAAAGAGACTGCCCTACAGAAAAAGAGACTGCCACCAAGAGAAAGAGACTGCCACCAAGAGAAAGAGACTGCCACCAAGAGAAAGAGACTGCCATACAGAAAAAGAGACTGCCATCGGGATAAAGAGACTGCCATCGAGAGAAAGAGACTGCCACCGAGAGAGACTGCCAAACAGAAAAAGAGACTGCACTCGCGAGAAAGAGACTGCCACCGAGAGAAAGAGACTGCCACCGAAAGGAAGAGACTGCCACCCAGAGAATGAGACTGCCACCCAGAGAATGAGACTGCCACTCAGAGAAAGAGACTGCCACTCAGAGAAAGAGACTGCCACTCAGAGAAAGAGACTGCCACTCAGAGAAAGAGACTGCCACCGAAAAAGACTGCCACCCAGAGAGACTGCCACCATGAGAAAGAGACTGCCACCAAGAGAAAGAGACTGCCATACAGAAAAAGAGACTGCACTCGAGAGAAAGAGACTGCCAGACAGAAAAAGAGACTGCACTCGAGAGAAAGAGACTACCACCCAGAGAAAAAGACTGCCACCGAGAGGAAGAGACTGCGACCCAGAGAAAGAGACTGCCACCCAGAGAAAGAGACTGCCACTGAAGGAAAGAGACTGCCATCAAGAGAAAGAGACTGCCACCCAGAGAAAAAGACTGCCACCAAGAGAAAGAGACTGCCACCGAAAGAAAGAGACTGCCACCCAGAGAAAAAGACTGCCACCGAGAGGAAGAGGACTGCGACCCAGAGAAAGAGACTGCCACCCAGAGAAAGAGACTGCCACTGAAGGAAAGAGACTGCCATCAAGAGAAAGAGACTGCCACCCAGAGAAAAAGACTGCCACCAAGAGAAAGAGACTGCCACCGAAAGAAAGAGACTGCCACCCAGAGAAAGAGACTGCTACAGACAGAAAGCGACTGCCACCAAGAGAAAGAGACTGCCACTAAAGGAAAGAGACTGCCCTACAGAAAAAGAGACTGCCACCAAGAGAAAGAGACTGCCATACAGAAAAAGAGACTGCCATCGGGATAAACAGACTGCCACCGAGAGAAAGAGACTGTCAAACAGAAAAAGAGACTGCACTCGAGAGAAAGAGACTACCACCAAGAGAAAGAGAAAAAAAAGGGAACCAGCACGATCTGAAATTGGCATGCATCATATAAAAAGTGAAAATTCACAAATTTATTCCAACTGTACTATAATAAAAAAATGAGATTTTTAGCAAATAATTGATCAATTTTTTGAGCCACCCCTGCCAACGTCACGGCAAATCTCAATAGGGGGGTCCTACTCTACATTCTATATTTCATGTGCCATGCGGCCTCCTAGATAAAGTTAAAAGCAGAACCATAATGGAGCACACATACCTGAAACCTGTATATAGCCGCTTCCATGTTGCAAAAAAGGCACTTGTGGATAGAGACCAGCCCAGGTCCCAGCATGTGGAGCAAGCCCTACACATACCAGGACTATATCAGAACTGATCCTCCCAGTGTCAAACAGCAACCATTGATAAAGGCGGACCAGATCCAAGAATGGTGCTTAATTAGCATTGCCTGTGGAAAGGGGTGAGGTAACTGAGTCTGAACAGCTACCAACAGGAGGAATATATTGCAAGCCAAAATCAGGCGTGCATGGTATGGTGTTGGTCAGGCACCAGATTTGTAGCATAACTACGGTCAAAACAGAGAAAAAAAGGGAACCAGCACGATCTGAAATTGGCATGCATCATATAAAAAGTGAAAATTCACAAATTTATTCCAACTGTACTATAATAAAAAAATGAGATTTTTAGCAAATAATTGATCAATTTTTTGAGCCACCCCTGCCAACGTCACGGCAAATCTCAATAGGGGGGTCCTACTCTACATTCTATATTTCATGTGCCATGCGGCCTCCTAGATAAAGTTAAAAGCAGAACCATAATGGAGCACACATACCTGAAACCTGTATATAGCCGCTTCCATGTTGCAAAAAAGGCACTTGTGGATAGAGACCAGCCCAGGTCCCAGCATGTGGAGCAAGCCCTACACATACCAGGACTATATCAGAACTGATCCTCCCAGTGTCAAACAGCAACCATTGATAAAGGCGGACCAGATCCAAGAATGGTGCTTAATTAGCATTGCCTGTGGAAAGGGGTGAGGTAACTGAGTCTGAACAGCTACCAACAGGAGGAATATATTGCAAGCCAAAATCAGGCGTGCATGGTATGGTGTTGGTCAGGCACCAGATTTGTAGCATAACTACGGTCAAAACAGAGAAAAAAAGGGAACCTGCACGATCTGAAATTGGCATGCATCATATAAAAAGTGAAAATTCACAAATTTATTCCAACTGTACTATAATAAAAAAATGAGATTTTTAGCAAATAATTGATCAATTTTTTGAGCCACCCCTGCCAACGTCACGGCAAATCTCAATAGGGGGGTCCTACTCTACATTCTATATTTCATGTGCCATGCGGCCTCCTAGATAAAGTTAAAAGCAGAACCATAATGGAGCACACATACCTGAAACCTGTATATAGCCGCTTCCATGTTGCAAAAAAGGCACTTGTGGATAGAGACCAGCCCAGGTCCCAGCATGTGGAGCAAGCCCTACACATACCAGGACTATATCAGAACTGATCCTCCCAGTGTCAAACAGCAACCATTGATAAAGGCGGACCAGATCCAAGAATGGTGCTTAATTAGCATTGCCTGTGGAAAGGGGTGAGGTAACTGAGTCTGAACAGCTACCAACAGGAGGAATATATTGCAAGCCAAAATCAGGCGTGCATGGTATGGTGTTGGTCAGGCACCAGATTTGTAGCATAACTACGGTCAAAACAGAGAAAAAAAGGGAACCAGCACGATCTGAAATTGGCATGCATCATATAAAAAGTGAAAATTCACAAATTTATTCCAACTGTACTATAATAAAAAAATGAGATTTTGGTTTGCTATGTATTCCTCCTGTTGGTAGCTGTTCAGATTCAGTTACCTCACCCCTTTCCACAGGCAATGCTAATTAAGCACCATCTTGGATCTGGTTCGCCTTTATCAATGGTTGCTGTTTGGCACTGGGAGGATCAGTTCTGATATAGTCCTGGTATGGTGCAGAGCTTGCTCCACATGCTGGGACCTGGGCTGGTCTCTATCCACAAGTGCCTTTTTTGCAACATAGAAGCGGTTATATACAGGTTACAGGTATGTGTGCTCTATTATGGTTCTGCTTTTAACTTTATCTAGGAGGCCGCATGGCACATGAAATACAGAATGTAGAGTAGGACCCCCCTATTGAGATTTGCCGTGACGTTGGCAGGGGTGGCTCAAAAAATTGATCAATTATTTGCTAAAAATCTCATTTTTGTTATTGTAGTACAGTTGGAATAAATGTGTGAATTTTCACTTTTTATATTATGCATGCCAATTTCAGATCATGCTGGCTCCCCTCTCTCTCTGTTTGGTCGTAGTTATGCTACAAATTCTGGTGGCCGGTCACCACCATGCCATGCATGCCTGATTTTGGTTTGCTATGTATTCCTCCTGTTGGTAGCTGTTCAGATTCAGTTACCTCACCCCTTTCCACAGGCAATGCTAATTAAGCACCATCTTGGATCTGGTTCGCCTTTATCAATGGTTGCTGTTTGGCACTGGGAGGATCAGTTCTGATATAGTCCTGGTATGGTGCAGAGCTTGCTCCACATGCTGGGACCTGGGCTGGTCTCTATCCACAAGTGCCTTTTTTGCAACATAGAAGCGGTTATATACAGGTTACAGGTATGTGTGCTCTATTATGGTTCTGCTTTTAACTTTATCTAGGAGGCCGCATGGCACATGAAATACAGAATGTAGAGTAGGACCCCCCTATTGAGATTTGCCGTGACGTTGGCAGGGGTGGCTCAAAAAAATTGATCAATTATTTGCTAAAAATCTCATTTTTTTATTGTAGTACAGTTGGAATAAATGTGTGAATTTTCACTTTTTATATTATGCATGCCAATTTCAGATCATGCTGGCTCCCCTCTCTCACCAAGAGAAAGAGACTGCCACCGAGAGAAAGAGACTGCCACCCAGAGAAAGAGACTGCCACCCAGAGAAAGAGACTGCCACCATGAAAAAGAGACTACCACCAAGAGAAAAAGACTGCCACTGAAGGAAAGAGACTGCCATCGAGAGAAAGAGACTGCCACCAAGAGAAAGAGACTGCCACTAAAGGAAAGAGACTGCCACCGAAAGAAAGAGACTGCCACCCAGAGAAAGAGACTGCCACCCAGAGAAAGAGACTGCCATCGAGAGAAAGAGACTGCCATCGAGAGAAAGAGACTGCCACTGAGGGAAAGAGACTCCTACCAAGAGAAAGAGACTGCCACCGAGAGAGACTGCCAGCGAGAGAAAAAGATTGCCACCGAAAGAGACTGCGACCCAGAGAAAGAGACTGACACCCAGAGAAAGAGACTGCCACCGAAGACGACTGTGACCAAGAGACTGCCACCGAGAGAAAGAGACTGCCATCGAAAAAAAGAGACTGCGACAAAGAGACTGCCACAGAATGAAAGTGACTGCCACCAAGAGAAAGAAAATGCCACCGTGAGAAAGAGACTGCCACCAAAAGAAAGAGACCGCCACCAAAAGAGACTGCCACTGAGAGAAAAAGAATGGCACCCAAGGAGACTGCGACTAGGAGACTGCCACCAAGACAAAGAGACTGCCATCGAAAGAAAGAGACTGCCACCGAGAGAAAGAGACTGCCACCCAGAGAAAGAGACTGCCACCATGAGAAAGAGACTGCCACCATGAGAAAGAGACTGCCACCATGAGAAAGAGACTGCCACCCTGAGAAGGAGACTGCCACCCTGAGAAGGAGACTGCCACTGAGATAAAGAAACTGCCACTGAGATAAAGAGACTGCCACCAAGAGAAAGAGACTGCCACTGAAGGAAAGAGACTGCCATTGAGAAATAGACTGCCACCTAGAGAAAGAGACTGCCACCATGAGAAAGAGACTGCCACCGAGAGAAAGAGACTGCCACCCTGAGAAGGAGACTGCCACTGAGAGAAAGAGACTGCCACTGAGAGAAAGAGACTGCCACTGAGATAAAGAGACTGCCACCAAGAGAAAGAGACTGCCACTGAAGGAAAGAGACTGCCATTGAGAAATAGACTGCCACCTAGAGAAAGAGACTGTCACCCAGAGAAAGAGACTGCCACCGTGAGAAAGAGACTGCCACCGTGAGAAAGAGACTGCCACCAAAAGAAAGAGACCGCCATCAAAATAGACTGCCACTGAGAGAAAGAGACTGCCACTGAGAGAAAGAGACTGCCACCGAGAAAGAGACTGAGACCCAGAGAAAGAGTCGGCCACCGAGAGAAAGAGACTGCCACCATGAGAAAGAGACTGCCACCCAGAGAATGAGACTGCCACTCAGAGAAAGAGACTGCCACTCAGAGAAAGAGACTGCCACCGAAAGAGACTGCCACCCAGAGAGACTGCCACCATGAGAAAGAGACTACCACCGAGAGAAAGAGACTGCCACCGAAAGGAAGAGACTGCCACCTAGAGAAAGAGACTGACACCAAGAGAAAGAGACTGCCACTGAAGGAAAGAGACTGCCATCGAGAGAAAGAGACTGCCACCGAGAGAAAGAGATTCCCACCGAGAGAAAGAGACTGCCACTAAAGGAAAGAGACTCCCACCGAGAGAAAGAGACTCCCACCGAGAGAAAGAGACTGCCACTAAAGGAAAGAGACTGCCACCAAGAGAAAGAGACCGCCACCCAGAGAAAGAGACTGCCATCGAGAGAAAGAGACTGCCATCGAGAGAAAGAGACTGCCACCGAGAGAAAGAGACTGCCACCAAGAGAAAGAGACTGCCACCAAGAGAAAGAGACTGCCATCGAGAGAAAGAGACTGCCATCGAGAGGAAGAGACTGCCACCAAGAGAAAGAGACTGCCACCAAGAGAAAGAGACTGCAACCAAAAGAGACTGCCACCGAGAGAAAGAGACTGCCACCGAAGGAGACTACGACCAAGAGAAAGAGACTGCCATCGAAAAAAAGAGACTGCGACCAAGAGACTGCCACCGAGAGAAAGACTTCCACCGAAGGAGACTGCCACCATGAGAAAGAGACTGCCACCACAAGAAAGACACTGCCACCAAGAGAAAGAGACTGCCATACAGAAAAAGAGACTGCCATCAAGAGAAAGAGACTGCCATCAAGAGAAAGAGACTGCCATCAAGAGAAAGAGACTGCCACCAAGAGAAAGAGACTGCCACCAAGAGAAGGAGACTGCCACCAAGAGAAGGAGACTGCCACTGAAGGAAAAAGACTGCCACTGAAGGAAAGAGACTGCCATCGAGAGAAAGAGACTGCCATCGAGAGAAAGAGACTGCCACCAAGATAAAGAGGCTGCCACCAAGAGAAAGAGACTGCCATACAGAAAAAGAGACTGCCACAGAGAGAAAGAGACAGGCACCAAGAGAAAGAGACTGCCACCCAGAGAGACTGCCACCATGAGAAAGAGACTGCCACCATAAGAAAGAGACTGCCACCAAGAGAAAGAGACTGCCATACAGAAAAAGAGACTGCCATCGGAATAAAGAGACTGCCATCGAGAGAAAGAGACTGCCACCGAGAGAAAGAGACTGCCAAACAGGAAAAAAGACTGCACTCGAGAGAAAGAGACTACCACCGAGAGAAAGAGACTGCCACCGAAAGGAAGAGACTGCCACCTAGAGAAAGAGACTGACACCAAGAGAAAGAGACTGCCACTGAAGGAAAGAGACTGCCATCGAGAGAAAGAGACTGCCACCGAGAGAAAGAGATTCCCACCGAGAGAAAGAGACTGCCACTAAAGGAAAGAGACTCCCACCGAGAGAAAGAGACTCCCACCGAGAGAAAGAGACTGCCACTAAAGGAAAGAGACTGCCACCAAGAGAAAGAGACCGCCACCCAGAGAAAGAGACTGCCATCGAGAGAAAGAGACTGCCATCGAGAGAAAGAGACTGCCACCAAGAGAAAGAGACTGCCACCGAGAGAAAGAGACTGCCACCAAGAGAAAGAGACTGCCACCCAGAGAAAGAGACTGCCATCGAGAGAAAGAGACTGCCATCGAGAGGAAGAGACTGCCACCAAGAGAAAGAGACTGCCACCAAGAGAAAGAGACTGCAACCAAAAGAGACTGCCACCGAGAGAAAGAGACTGCCACCGAAGGAGACTACGACCAAGAGAAAGAGACTGCCATCGAAAAAAAGAGACTGCGACCAAGAGACTGCCACCGAGAGAAAGACTTCCACCGAAGGAGACTGCCACCATGAGAAAGAGACTGCCACCACAAGAAAGACACTGCCACCAAGAGAAAGAGACTGCCATACAGAAAAAGAGACTGCCATCAAGAGAAAGAGACTGCCATCAAGAGAAAGAGACTGCCACCAAGAGAAAGAGACTGCCACCAAGAGAAGGAGACTGCCACCAAGAGAAGGAGACTGCCACTGAAGGAAAAAGACTGCCACTGAAGGAAAGAGACTGCCATCGAGAGAAAGAGACTGCCATCGAGAGAAAGAGACTGCCACCAAGATAAAGAGGCTGCCACCAAGAGAAAGAGACTGCCATACAGAAAAAGAGACTGCCACAGAGAGAAAGAGACTGGCACCAAGAGAAAGAGACTGCCACTGAAGGAAAGAGACTGCCACCGAGAGAAACAGACTGCCACCAATAGAAAGAGACTGCCACCAAAAGAAAGAGACCGCCACCAAAATAGACTGCCACTCAGAGAAAGAGACTGCCACCGAAAGAGACTGCCACCCAGAGAGACTGCCACCATGAGAAAGAGACTGCCACCATAAGAAAGAGACTGCCACCAAGAGAAAGAGACTGCCATACAGAAAAAGAGACTGCCGTCGGAATAAAGAGACTGCCATCGAGAGAAAGAGACTGCCACCGAGAGAAAGAGACTGCCAAACAGAAAAAAAGACTGCACTCGAGAGAAAGAGACTACCACCCATAGAAAGAGACTGCCACCGAGAGAAAGAGACTGCCACCAAGAGAAAGAGACTGCCACTGAAGGAAAGAGACTGCCATCGAGAGAAAGAGACTGCCACCAAGAGAAAGAGACTGCCACCGAAAGAGACTGCCACCGAGAGAAAGAGACTGCCACCAAGAGAAAGAGACTGCCACCCAGAGAAAGAGACTGCCATCGAGAGAAAGAGACTGCCATCGAGAGAATGAGACTGCCACCAAGAGAAATAGACTGCCACCAAGAGAAAGAGACTGCAACCAAAAGAGACTGCCACCGAGAGAAAGAGACTGCCACCGAAGGAGACTACGACCAAGAGAAAGAGACTGCCATCGAAAAAAAGAGACTGCGACCAAGAGACTGCCACCATGAGAAAGAGACTGCCACCATGAGAAAGACACTGCCACCAAGAGAAAGAGACTGCCATACAGAAAAAGAGACTGCCATCAAGAGAAAGAGACTGCCACCAAGAGAAAGAGACTGCCACCAAGAGAAAGAGACTGCCACCAAGAGAAGGAGACTGCCACCAAGAGAAGGAGACTGCCACTGAAGGAAAAAGACTGCCACTGAAGGAAAGACTGCCATCGAGAGAAAGAGACTGCCATCGAGAGAAAGAGACTGCCACCAAGATAAAGAGGCTGCCACCAAGAGAAAGAGACTGCCATAGAGAAAAAGAGACTGCCCCAGAGAGAAAGAGACTGCCACCAAGAGAAAGAGACTGCCACTGAAGGAAAGAGACTGCCACCGAGAGAAAGAGACTGCCACCAATAGAAAGAGACTGCCACCAAAATAGACTGCCACTGAGAGAAAGAGACTGCCACTGAGAGAAAGAGACTGCCACCGAGAGAAAGAGAAAGCCACCAAGATAAAGAGACTGCCACTGAAGGAAAGAGACTGTCACCGAGAGAAAGAGACTGCCACCAAGAGAAAGAGACTGCCACCAAGAGAAAGAGACTGCCACCGAGAGAAAGAGACTCCCACCGAGAGAAAGAGACTGCCACCGAGAGAAAGAGACTGCCACCGAGAGAAAGAGACTGCCACCGAGAGAAAGAGACTGCCACCGAGAGAAAGACAGCCACCGAGAGAAAGAGACTGCCCCCGAGAGAAAGAGACTGCCACCAAGAGAAGGAGACTGCCACCAAGAGAAGGAGACTGCCACTGAAGGAAAAAGACTGCCACTGAAGGAAAGAGACTGCCATCGAGAGAAAGAGACTGCCATCGAGAGAAAGAGACTGCCACCAAGATAAAGAGGCTGCCACCAAGAGAAAGAGACTGCCCCAGAGAGAAAGAGACTGCCCCAGAGAGAAAGAGACTGCCACCAAGAGAAAGAGACTGCCACTGAAGGAAAGAGACTGCCACCGAGAGAAAGAGACTGCCACCAATAGAAAGAGACTGCCACCAAAATAGACTGCCACTGAGAGAAAGAGACTGCCATCGAGAGAAAGAGACTGCCACCAAGATAAAGAGGCTGCCACCAAGAGAAAGAGACTGCCCCAGAGAGAAAGAGACTGCCACCGAGAGAAAGAGAAAGCCACCAAGATAAAGAGACTGCCACTGAAGGAAAGAGACTGTCACCGAGAGAAAGAGACTGCCACCAAGAGGAAGAGACTGCCACCGAGAGAAAGAGACTGCCACCGAGAGAAAGAGACTCCCACCGAGAGAAAGAGACTGCCACCGAGAGAAAGAGACTGCCACCGAGAGAAAGAGACTGCCACCGAGAGAAAGAGACTGCCCCCGAGAGAACGAGACTGCCACTGAAGGGAAGAGACTGCCACCAAGAGAAAGAGACTGCCACCCAGAGAAAGAGACTGCCACCCAGAGAACGAGACGACTGTGACCATGAGACTGCCACCGAACGAAAGAAACTGCCACTGAGAAAGAGACGGAGACCCAGAGAAAGAGATAGCCACCGAAGGAGACTGCGAGAAAGAGACTGCCACCAAGAGAAAGAGACTACCCAGAGAAAGAGACTGCCACCGAAAGAGACTGTAACCGAGTGAAAGAGACTGCCACCGAGAGGAAGAGATTGACACTGAGAAAGAGACTGCCAAGACAGGAGAGATACTGCCACCAAGAGAAAGAGACTGCCACTGAGAGAAAGAGACTGCCACTGAGAGAAAGAGACTGCCACTGAGAGAAAGAGACTGCAAAGGGAGGGAGAGGGTCTGTAACCGAGAGAGAGACTGCAGAGGGAGGAGGAAAGACTGCTACTGAGAGAAAGAGACTGCCACCGAGAAAAAGAAACTGCCACCGAGAAAAAGAGACTGCAGGGGGAGAGTGAGAGTCTGCTACAGAGAAAAAGAGACTGCTACTGGGAGAAAGAGACTGCGGGAAGAGAGACAGCTACACAGAGAGACTACATGGAAAGACAGCTATACAGAAACTGCTGGGAGAGAGACAGCTACACAGAGAGACTGCGGGAAGAGGGACCGCCACACAGAGAGATAATGCTGGCAGAGAGACCGCTACAGAGAGAGACTGCAGGGAGAGACAGCTACACAGAGAGAGCTCCAATGAGAGAGACCGCTACACAGAGAAACTGTAGAGTGAGAGACCACTACACTGCAAGTCAGAAAGAAGTCTACATAGGAGATACAGTGATGACTGAGTGAGTGCCATAAAAAAATAGCAGTAAGAGAGTGCTGGACAGAACTAGAGGAGAAAGAGAGTGCTGGCCAGAAATAGAGGAGAAAGAGAGTGCTGGCCAGAAATAGAGAAGAAAGAGAGTGCTGGCCAGAAATAGAGGGGAAAGAGAGTGCTGGCCAGAAATAGAGGGGAAAGAAAGTGCTGGCTAGAAATAGAGGAGAAAGAGAGTGCTGGCCAGAAATAGAGGAGAAAGAGAGTGCTGGCCAGAAATAGAGGAGAAAGAGAGTGCTGGCCAGAAATAGAGGGGAAAGAGAGTGCTGGCCAGAAATAGAGGGGAAAGAAAGTGCTGGCTAGAAATAGAGGAGAAAGAGAGTGCTGGCCAGAAATAGAGGAGAAAGAGAGTGCTGGCCAGAAATAGAGGAGAAAGAGAGTGCTGGCCAGAAATAGAGGGGAAAGAGAGTGCTGGCCAGAAATAGAGGGGAAAGAAAGTGCTGGCCAGAAATAGAGGAGAAAGAGAGTGCTGGCCAGAAATAGAGGAGAAAGAGAGTGCTGGCCAGAAATAGAGGAGAAAGAGAGTGCTGGCCAGAAATAGAGGGGAAAGAGAGTGCTGGCCAGAAATAGAGGGGAAAGAGAGTGCTGGCCAGAAATAGAGGGGAAAGAGAGTGCTGGCCAGAAATAGAGGGGAAAGAGAGTGCTGGCCAGAAATAGAGGAGGAAAGAGAGTGCTGGCCAGAAATAGAGGAGAAATAGAGTGCTGGCCAGAAATAGAGGGGAAAGAGAGTGCTAGCCAGAAATAGAGGAGAAAGATAGTGCTGGCCAGAAATAGAGGAGAAAGAGAGTGCTAGCCAGAAATAGAGGGGAAAGAAAGTGCTGGCCAGAAATAGAGGAGAAAGAGAGTGCTGGCCAGAAATAGAGGAGAAAGAGAGTGCTGGCCAGAAATAGAGGGGAAAGAGAATGCTGGCCAGAAATAGAGGGGAAAGAGAGTCCTGGCCAGAAATAGAGGAGAAAGAGAGTGCTGGCCAGAAATAGAGGAGAAAGAGAGTGCTGGCCAGAAATAGAGGGGAAAGAGAGTGCTGGCCAGAAATAGAGGAGAAAGAGAGTGCTGGCTAGAAATAGAGGAGAAAGAGAGTGCTGGCTAGAAATAGAGGAGAAAGAGAGTGCTGGCTAGAAATAGAGGAGAAAGAGAGTGCTGGCAGAAATAGAGGAGAAAGAGAGTGCTGGCCAGAAATAGAGGAGAAAGAGAGTGCTGGCCAGAATAGAGGAGAAAGAGAGTGCTGGCCAGAAATAGAGGGAAAGAGAGTGCTGGCCAGAAATAGAGGGGAAAGAGAGTGCTGGCCAGAAATAGGGGAGAAAGAGAGTGCTAGCCAGAAATAGAGGAGAAAGAGAGTGCTGGCCAGAAATAGAGGGGAAAGAGAGTGCTGGCCAGAAATAGAGGAGAAATAGAGTGCTGGCCAGAAATAGAGGGGAAAGAGAGTGCTAGCCAGAAATAGAGGAGAAAGAGAGTGCTGGCCAGAAATAGAGGAGAAAGAGTGCTGGCCAGAAATAGAGGGGAAAGAGAGTGCTAGCCAGAAATAGAGGAGAAAGAGAGTGCTGGCCAGAAATAGAGGAGAAAGAGTGCTGGCCAGAAATAGAGGGGACCAGAGAGTGCTGGCCAGAAATAGAGGAGAAAGAGAGTGCTGGCCAGAAATAGAGGAGAAAGAGAGGGCTGGCCAGAAATAGAGAGAAAGAGAGTGCTGGCCAGAAATAGAGAGGAAAGAAAGTGCTGGCCAGAAAAAGAGGAGAAAGAGAGTGCTGGCCAGAAATAGAGGAGAAAGAGAGTGCTGGCCTGAAATAGAGGAGAAAGAGAGTGCTGGCCAGAAATAGAGGAGAAAGAGAGTGCTGGCCAGACCAGAAATAAAGGCGAAAGAGAGTGCTGGCCAGAAATAGAGGAGAAAGAGAGTGCTGGTTAGAAATAGAGAAGAAAGAGAGTGCTGGCCAGAAATAGAGGGGAAAGAGGAGTGCTGGCCAGAAATAGAGGGGAAAGAGAGTGCTGGCCAGAAATAGAGGAGAAAGAAAGTGCTGGCAGAAATAGAGAGAGAAAGAGAGTGCTGGCCAGAAATAGAGGGAGAAAGAGAGTGCTGGCCAGAAATAGAGGGGAAAGAGAGTGCTGGCCAGAAATAGAGGGGAAGAGAGTCCTGGCCAGAAATAGAGGAGAAAGAGAGTGCTGGCCAGAAATAGAGGAGAAAGAGAGTGCTGGCCAGAAATAGAGGAGAAAGAGAGTGCTGGCCAGAAATAGAGGGGAAAGAGAGTGCTGGCCAGAAATAGAGGAGAAAGAGAGTGCTGGCCAGAAATAGAGGGGAAAGAGGAGTGCTGGCCAGAAATAGAGGAGAAAGAGAGTGCTGGCCTAGAAATAGAGGAGAAAGAGAGTGCTGGCTAGAAATAGAGGAGAAAGAGAGTGCTGGCCAGAAATAGAGGAGAAAGAGAGTGCTGGCCAGAAATAGAGGAGAAAGAGAGTGCTGGCCAGAAATAGAGGAGAAAGAGAGTGCTGGCAGAAATAGAGGGGAAAGAGAGTGCTGGCCAGAAATAGAGGAGGAAAGAGAGTGCTGGCCAGAAATAGAGGGAGAAAGAGAGTGCTGGCCAGAAATAGAGGAGAAAGAGAGTGCTGGCCAGAAATAGAGGGGAAAGAGAGTGCTGGCCAGAAATAGAGGAGAAAGAGAGTGCTGGCCAGAAATAGAGGAGAAATAGAGTGCTGGCCAGAAATAGAGGGGGAAAGAGAGTGCTAGCCAGAAATAGAGGAGAAAGAGAGTGCTGGCCAGAAATAGAGGAGAAAGAGAGTGCTGGCCAGAAATAGAGGGGAAAGAGAGTGCTAGCCAGAAATAGAGGAGAAAGAGAGTGCTGGCCAGAAATAGAGGAGAAAGAGAGTGCTGGCCAGAAATAGAGGGGAAAGAGAGTGCTGGCCAGAAATAGAGGAGAAAGAGAGTGCTGGCCAGAAATAGAGGAGAAAGAGAGTGCTGGCCAGAAATAGAGGAGAAAGAGAGTGCTGGCCAGAAATAGAGGAGAAAGAGAGTGCTGGCCAGAAATAGAGGAGAAAGAGAGTGCTGGCCAGAAATAGAGGGGAAAGAGAGTGCTGGCCTGAAATAGAGGAGAAAGAGAGTGCTGGCCAGAAATAGAGAAGAAAGAGAGTGCTGGCCAGAAATAGAGGAGAAAGAGAGTGCTGGCCAGAAATAGAGGAGAAAGAGAGTGCTGGCCAGAAATAGAGGGGAAAGAGAGTGCTGGCCAGAAATAGAGGAGAAAGAGAGTGCTGGCCAGAAATAGAGGAGAAAGAGAGTGCTGGCTAGAAATAGAGAAGAAAGAGAGTGCTGGTCAGAAATAGAGGAGAAAGAGAGTGCTGGCCAGAAATAGAGAAGAAAGAGAGTGCTGGTCAGAAATAGAGGAGAAAGAGAGTGCTGGCCAGAAATAGAGAAGAAAGAGAGTGCTGGCCAGAAATAGAGGAGAAAGAAAGTGCTGGCCAGAAATAGAGGCGAAAGAGAGTGCTGGCCAGAAATAGAGGAGAAAGAGAGTGCTGGCCAGAAATAGAGGAGAAAGAGAGTGCTGGCCAGAAATAGAGGGGAAAGAGAGTGCTGGCCTGAAATAGAGGAGAAAGAGAGTGCTGGCCAGAAATAGAGAAGAAAGAGAGTGCTGGCCAGAAATAGAGGGGAAAGAGAGTGCTGGCCAGAAATAGAGGAGAAAGAGAGTGCTGGCCAGAAATAGAGGAGAAAGAGAGTGCTGGGCAGAAATAGAGGAGAAAGAGAGTGCTGGCCAGAAATAGAGGGGAAAGAGAGTGCTGGCCAGAAATAGAGGAGAAAGAGAGTGCTGGCCAGAAATAGAGGAGAAAGAGAGTGCTGGCCAGAAATAGAGGAGAAAGAGAGTGCTGGCCAGAAATAGAGGGGAAAGAGAGTGCTGGCCTGAAATAGAGGAGAAAGAGAGTGCTGGCTAGAAATAGAGAAGAAAGAGAGTGCTGGTCAGAAATAGAGGAGAAAGAGAGTGCTGGCCAGAAATAGAGAAGAAAGAGAGTGCTGGTCAGAAATAGAGGAGAAAGAGAGTGCTGGCCAGAAATAGAGAAGAAAGAGAGTGCTGGCCAGAAATAGAGGAGAAAGAAAGAAAGTGCTGGCCAGAAATAGAGGAGAAAGAAAGTGCTGGCCAGAAATAAAGAAGAGAGAGCGTGCTGGCCAGAAATAGAGGAGAGAGAAAGTGCTGGCCAGAAATAGAGGAGAGAGAAAGTGCTGGCCAGAAATAGAGGGGAAACAAAGTGATGGCCAGAAATAGAAGGGATAGAGAGTGCTGGTCAGAAATAGAGGAGAAAGAAAGTGCTGGCTAGAAATAGAGAAGAAAGAGATTGCTGGCCAGAAATAGAGGGTAAAGAGTGCTGGCCAGAAATAAAGGGGAAAGAGAGTGCCGGCCAGAAATAGAGGGGAAAGAGAGTGCTGGCCAGAAATAGAGAAGAAAGAGAGTGCTGGCCAGAAATAGAGGAGAAAAAGAGTGCTAGCCAGAAATAGAGGGGAAACAAAGTGATGGCCAGAAATAGAGGGGATAGAGAGTGCTGGTCAGAAATAGAGGAGAAAGAAAGTGCTGGTCAGAAATAGAGAAGAAAGAGAGTGCTGGTCAGAAATAGAGGAGAAAGAGAGTGCTGGCCAGAAATAGAGAAGAAAGAGAGTGCTGGCCAGAAATAGAGGAGAAAGAAAGTGCTGGCCAGAAATAGAGGAGAAAGAAAGTGCTGGCCAGAAATAAAGAAGAGAGAGCGTGCTGGCCAGAAATAGAGGAGAGAGAAAGTGCTGGCCAGAAATAGAGGAGAAAGAGAGTGCTGGCCAGAAATAGAGAAGAAAGAGAGTGCTGGCCAGAAATAGAGGAGAAAGAGAGTGCTGGCCAGAAATAGAGAAGAAAGAGAGTGCTGGCCAGAAATAGAGGGGAAAGAGAGTGCTGGCCTGAAATAGAGGAGAAAGAGAGTGCTGGCCAGAAATAGAGAAGAAAGAGAGTGCTGGCCAGAAATAGAGGAGAAAGAGAGTGCTGGCCAGAAATAGAGGAGAAAGAGAGTGCTGGCCAGAAATAGAGGGGAAAGAGAGTGCTGGCCAGAAATAGAGGAGAAAGAGAGTGCTGGCCAGAAATAGAGGAGAAAGAGAGTGCTGGCTAGAAATAGAGAAGAAAGAGAGTGCTTGTCAGAAATAGAGGAGAAAGAGAGTGCTGGCCAGAAATAGAGAAGAAAGAGAGTGCTGGTCAGAAATAGAGGAGAAAGAGAGTGCTGGCCAGAAATAGAGAAGAAAGAGAGTGCTGGCCAGAAATAGAGGAGAAAGAAAGTGCTGGCCAGAAATAGAGGAGAAAGAAAGTGCTGGCCAGAAATAAAGAAGAGAGAGCGTGCTGGCCAGAAATAGAGGAGAGAGAAAGTGCTGGCCAGAAATAGAGGAGAAAGAGAGTGCTGGCCAGAAATAGAGAAGAAAGAGAGTGCTGGCCAGAAATAGAGGAGAAAGAGAGTGCTGGCCAGAAATAGAGAAGAAAGAGAGTGCTAGCCAGAAATAGAGGGGAAACAAAGTGATGGCCAGAAATAGAAGGGATAGAGAGTGCTGGTCAGAAATAGAGGAGAAAGAAAGTGCTGGCTAGAAATAGAGAAGAAAGAGATTGCTGGCCAGAAATAAAGGGGAAAGAGAGTGCCGGCCAGAAATAGAGGGGAAAGAGAGTGCTGGCCAGAAATAGAGAAGAAAGAGAGTGCTGGCCAGAAATAGAGGAGAAAAAGAGTGCTAGCCAGAAATAGAGGGGAAACAAAGTGATGGCCAGAAATAGAGGGGATAGAGAGTGCTGGTCAGAAATAGAGGAGAAAGAAAGTGCTGGTCAGAAATAGAGAAGAAAGAGAGTGCTGGTCAGAAATAGAGGAGAAAGAGAGTGCTGGCCAGAAATAGAGAAGAAAGAGAGTGCTGGCCAGAAATAGAGGAGAAAGAAAGTGCTGGCCAGAAATAGAGGAGAAAGAAAGTGCTGGCCAGAAATAAAGAAGAGAGAGCGTGCTGGCCAGAAATAGAGGAGAGAGAAAGTGCTGGCCAGAAATAGAGGAGAAAGAGAGTGCTGGCCAGAAATAGAGAAGAAAGAGAGTGCTGGCCAGAAATAGAGGAGAAAGAGAGTGCTGGCCAGAAATAGAGAAGAAAGAGAGTGCTAGCCAGAAATAGAGGGGAAACAAAGTGATGGCCAGAAATAGAAGGGATAGAGAGTGCTGGTCAGAAATAGAGGAGAAAGAAAGTGCTGGCTAGAAATAGAGAAGAAAGAGATTGCTGGCCAGAAATAGAGGGTAAAGAGTGCTGGCCAGAAATAAAGGGGAAAGAGAGTGCCGGCCAGAAATAGAGGGGAAAGAGAGTGCTGGCCAGAAATAGAGAAGAAAGAGAGTGCTGGCCAGAAATAGAGGAGAAAAAGAGTGCTAGCCAGAAATAGAGGGGAAACAAAGTGATGGCCAGAAATAGAGGGGATAGAGAGTGCTGGTCAGAAATAGAGGAGAAAGAAAGTGCTGGTCAGAAATAGAGAAGAAAGAGATTGCTGGCCAGAAATAGAGGGTAAAGAGTGCTGGCCAGAAATAAAGAAGAAAGAGAGTGCAGGCCAGAAATAGAGGGGAAAGAGAGTGCCGGCCAGAAATAGAAGGGAAAGAGAGTGCAGGCCAGAAATAGAGGAGAAAGAGAGTGCTGGCCAGAAATAGAGGAGAAAGAGAGTGCTGGCCAGAAATAGAGGAGAAAGAGATTGCTGGCCAGAAATAGAGAAGAAAGAGAGTGCTGGCCAGAAATAGAGGAGAAAGAGAGTGCTGGCCAGAAATAGAGAAGAAAGAGAGTGCTGGCCAGAAATAGAGGAGAAAGAGAGTGCTGGCCAGAAATAGAGGAGAAAGAGAGTGCTGGCCAGAAATAGAGGGGAAAGAGAGTGCTGGCCAGAAATAGAGAAGAAAGAGAGTGCTGGCCAGAAATAGAGAAGAAAGAGAGTGCTGGCCAGAAATAGAAAAGAGAGTGCTGGCCAGAAATAGAGGAGAAAGAGAGTGCTGACCAGAAATAGAGAAGAAAGAGAGTGCTGGCCAGAAATAGAGAAGAAAGAGAGTGCTGGCCATAAATAGAGAAGAAAGAGAGTGCTGGATAGAAATAGAGGAGAAAGAGATTGCTGGCCAGAAATAGAGAAGAGAGTGCTGGTTAGAAATAGAGAAGAAAGAGAGTGCTGGCCATAAATAGAGGAGAAAGAGAGTGCTGGCCAGAAATAGAGGAGAAAGAGAGTGCTGGCCAGAAATAGAGAAGAAAGAGAGTGCTGGCCAGAAATAGAGGAGAAAGAGAGTGCCGGCCAGAAATAGAGGAGAAAGAAAGTGCTGGCCAGAAATAGAGGAGAGAGTGCTGGCCAGAAATAGAGGAGAAAGAGAGTGCTGGCCAGAAATAGAGAAGAAAGAGAGTGCTGGCCAGAAATAGAGGAGAAAGAGAGTGCTGGCCAGAAATAGAGAAGAAAGAGAGTGCTGGCCAGAAATAGAGAAGAAAGAGAGTGCTGTCCAGAAATAGATGAGGAAGAGAGTGCTGACCACAAATAGAGGAGAAAGAGAGTGCTGGCCAGAAATAGAGGGGAAAGAGAGGGCTGGGCAGAAATAGAGGGGAAATGGAGTGCTGGCCAGAAATAGAGAAGAAAGAGAGTGCTGGCCAGAAATAGAGGAGAAAGAGAGTTCCGGCCAGAAATAGAGGAGAAAGAAAGTGCTGGCCAGAAATAGAGGAGAGAGTGCTGGCCAGAAATAGAGGATAAAGAGAGTGCTGGCCAGAAATAGAGAAGAAAGAGAGTGCTGGCCAGAAATAGAGGAGAAAGAGAGTGCTGGCCAGAAATAGAGAAGAAAGAGAGTGCTGGCCAGAAATAGAGAAGAAAGAGAGTGCTGTCCAGAAATAGATGAGGAAGAGAGTGCTGACCACAAATAGAGGAGAAAGAGAGTGCTGGCCAGAAATAGAGGGGAAAGAGAGGGCTGGGCAGAAATAGAGGGGAAATGGAGTGCTGGCCAGAAATAGAGAAGAAAGAGAGTGCTGGCCAGAAATAGAGGGGAAAGAGAGTGCTGGCCAGAAATAGAGGAGAAAGAGAGTGCTGGCCAGAAATAGAGTGGAAAGGGAGTGCTGGCCAGAAATAGAGAAGAAAGAGAGTGCTGGCCAGAAATAGAGGGGAAAGAGAGTGCTGGCCAGAAAAAGAGAAGAAAGAGAGTGCTGGCCAGAAATAGAAGAGAAAGAGAGTGCTGGCCAGAAATAGAGGGGAAAGGGAGTGCTGGCCAGAAATAGAGAAGAAAGAGAGTGCTGGCCAGAAATAGAGGAGAAAGAGAGTGCTGGCCAGAAATAGAGGAGAAAGAGAGTGCTGGCCAGAAATAGAGGGGAAAGGGAGTGCTGGCCAGAAATAGAGAAGAAAGAGAGTGCTGGCCAGAAATAGAGGGGAAAGAGAGTGCTGGCCAGAAATACAGGAGAAAGAGAGTGCTGGCCAGAAATACAGGAGAAAGAGAGTGCTGGCCAGAAAAAGAGGAGAATGAGAGTGCTGGCCAGAAAAAATAGAAGTAAGAGAGTGCTGGCCAGAAATAGAAGAGAAAGAGAGTGCTGGCCAGAAATAGAAGAGAAAGAGAGTGCTGGCCAGAAATAGAGGGGAAAGAGATTGCTGGCCAGAAATAGAGGAGAAAGAGAGTGCTGGCCAGAAATAGAGAAGAGAGTGCTGGTTAGAAATAGAGAAGAAAGAGAGTGCTGGCCAGAAATAGAAGGGAAAGAGAGTGCTAGCCAGAAATAGAGGGGAAAGAGAGTGCTGGCCATAAATAGAAGGGAAAGAGAGTGCTGGCCAGAAATAGAGGAGAAAGAGAGTGCTGGCCAGAAATAGAGAAGAAAGAGAGTGCTGGCCTGAAATAGGGGAGGAAGAGAGTGCTGGCCAGAAATAGAGAAGAAAGAGAGTGCTGGCCAGAAATAGAGAAGAAAGAGAGTGCTGGCCAGAAATAGAGGAGAAAGAGAGTGCTGGCCAGAAATAGAGAAGAAAGAGAGTGCTGGCCAGAAATAGAGAAGAAAGAGAGTGCTGGACAGAAATAGAGAAGAAAGAGAGTGCTAGCCAGAAATAGAGGGGAAAGAGAGTGCCGGCCAGAAATAGAGGGGAAAGAGAGTGCTGGCCAGAAATAGAGGAGAAAGAGAGTGCTGGCCAGAAATAGAGGGGAAAGAGAGTGCTGGCCAGAAATAGAGAAAAAATAAAGTGCTGTCCAGAAATACAGTTAGGTCCAGAAATCTTTGGCCAGTGACACAATTTTGGCGAGTTGGGCTCTGCATGCCACCACATTGGATTTGAAATGAAACCTCTACAACAGAATTCAAGTGCAGATTGTAACGTTTAATTTGAAGGTTTGAACAAAAATATCTGATAGAAATTGTAGGAATTGTCACATTTCTTTACAAACACTCCACATTTTAGGAGGTCAAAAGTAATTGGACAAATAAACCAAACCCAAACAAAATATTTTTATTTTGAATATTTTGTTGCGAATCCTTTGGAGGCAATCACTGCCTTAAGTCTGGAACCCATGGACATCACCAAACGCTGGGTTTCCTCCTTCTTAATGCTTTGCCAGGTCTTTACAGCCGCAGCCTTCAGGTCTTGCTTGTTTGTGGGTCTTTCCGTCTTAAGTCTGGATTTGAGCAAGTGAAATGCATGCTCAATTGGGTTAAGATCTGGTGATTGACTTGGCCATTGCAGAATGTTCCACTTTTTTGCACTCATGAACTCCTGGGTAGCTTTGGCTGTATGCTTGGGGTCATTGTCCATCTGTACTATGAAGCGCCGTCCGATCAACTTTGCGGCATTTGGCTGAATCTGGGCTGAAAGTATATCCCGGTACACTTCAGAATTCATCCGGCTACTCTTGTCTGCTGTTATGTCATCAATAAACACAAGTGACCCAGTGCCATTGAAAGCCATGCATGCCCATGCCATCACGTTGCCTCCACCATGTTTTACAGAGGGTGTGGTGTGCCTTGGATCATGTGCCGTTCCCTTTCTTCTCCAAACTTTTTTCTTCCCATCATTCTGGTACAGGTTGATCTTTGTCTCATCTGTCCATAGAATACTTTTCCAGAACTGAGCTGGCTTCATGAGGTGTTTTTCAGCAAATGTAACTCTGGCCTGTCTATTTTTGGAATTGATGAATGGTTTGCATCTAGATGTGAACCCTTTGTATTTACTTTCATGGAGTCTTCTCTTTACTGTTGACTTAGAGGCAGATACACCTACTTCACTGAGAGTGTTCTGGACTTCAGTTGATGTTGTGAACGGGTTCTTCTTCACCAAAGAAAGTATGCGGCGATCATCCACCACTGTTGTCATCCGTGGACGCCCAGGCCTTTTTGAGTTCCCAAGCTCACCAGTCAATTCCTTTTTCTCAGAATGCACCCGACTGTTGATTTTGCTACTCCAAGCATGTCTGCTATCTCTCTGATGGATTTTTTCTTTTTTATCAGCCTCAGGATGTTCTGCTTCACCTCAATTGAGAGTTCCTTAGACCGCATGTTGTCTGGTCACAGCAACAGCTTCCAAATGCAAAACCACACAGCTGTAATCAACCCCAGACCTTTTAACTACTTCATTGATTACAGGTTAACGAGGGAGACGCCTTCAGAGTTAATTGCAGCCCTTAGAGTCCCTTGTCCAATTACTTTTGGTCCCTTGAAAAAGAGGAGGCTATGCATTACAGAGCTATGATTCCTAAACCCTTTCTCCGATTTGGATGTGAAAACTCTCATATTGCAGCTGGGAGTGTGCACTTTCAGCCCATATTATATATAGAATTGTATTTCTGAACATGTTTTTGTAAACAGCTAAAATAACAAAACTTGTGTCACTGTCCAAATATTTCTGTACCTAACTGTAGAGGGGAAAAAGAGAGTGCTGGGCAGAAATAGTGAAGAAAGAGAGTGCTGGCCAGAAATAGTGAAGAAAGAGAGTGCTGGCCAGAAATAGAGGAGGAAGAGAGTGCTGGCCAGAAATAGAGGAGAAAGAGAGTGTTGGCCATAAAAAAAATAGAAGTAAGAGAGTGCTGGCCATAAATAGAGGAGAAAGAGAGTACTGGCCAGAAATAGAGAAGAAATAGAGTGCTGGCCAGAGATAGAGAAGAAAGAGAGTGCTGGCCAGAAATAAAGGGGAAAGAGAGTGCCGGACAGAAATAGAGGGGAAAGAGAGTGCTGGCCAGAAATAAAGGGGAAAGAGAGTGCTGGCCAGAAATAAAGGGGAAAGAGAGTGCTGGCCAGAAATAGAGGTGAAAGAGAGTGCTGGCCAGAAAGAGAGAAGAAAGAGAGTGCTGGCCAGAAATAGAGGAGAAAAAGAGTGCTAGCCAGAAATAGAGGGGAAACAAAGTGATGGCCAGAAATAGAGGGGATAGAGAGTGCTGGCCAGAAATAGAGAAGAAAGAGATTGCTGGCCAGAGATAGAGGGTAAAGAGTGCTGGCCAGAAATAAAGAAGAAAGAGAGTGCAGGCCAGAAATAGAGGAGAAAGAGAGTTCTGGCCAGAAATAGAGGGGAAAGAGAGTGCCGGCCAGAAATAGAAGGGAAAGAGAGTGCTGGCCAGAAATAGAGGAGAAAGAGAGTGCTGGCCAGAAATAGGGGGGAAAGAGAGTGCTGGCCAGAAATAAAGAAGAAAGAGAGTGCTGGTCAGAAATAGAGAAGAAAGAGAGTGCTGGCCAGAAATAGAGGAGAAAGACAGTGCTGGTCAGAAATAGAGGAGAAAGAGAGTGCTGGTCAGAAATAGAGGGGAAAGAGAGTGCTGGCCAGAAATAGAGGAGAAAGAGAGTGCTGTCCAGAAATAGAGGAGAAAGAAAGTGCTGGCCAGAAATAGAGGAGAAAGAGAGTGCTGGCCAGAAACAGAGAATAAAGAGCGTGCTGGCCAGAAATAGAGGAGAAAGAGAGTGCTGGCCAGAAATAGAGGAGAAAGAGAGTGCTGGTCAGAAATAGAGGGGAAAGAGAGTGCTGGCCAGAAATAGAGGAGAAAGAGAGTGCTGTCCAGAAATAGAGGAGAAAGAAAGTGCTGGCCAGAAATAGAGGCGAAAGAGAGTGCTGGCCAGAAACAGAGAATAAAGAGCGTGCTGGCCAGAAATAGAGGAGAGAGTGCTGGCCAGAAAAAGAGGAGAAAGAAAGTGCTGGCCAGAAATAGAGGAGAAAGAAAGTGCTGCCTTAAAACTTAACATTTAATATTGATGTTTAAAAATATATATAATAATACCACACTATGTGATCAAAGTGAAATAGTGCACAGGAGAAAGAGGGAAAATATCCCTACAATATCCGCTCCCTCCTGTGCTCTACCTAACCGTGGAGGTTGGCACCCTAAAAGATACGTAGTGGCGCCCCCACTCCTCGACGGCTGTCCCTACTGATAACCCTATGAGCCCCTAGCCAAAGGATAAAGTGCAGTGCAAGCTATTAAAGTGCAGTGCCAACATACATATAAAGTGATACTTGTGCAAAAACTGGAGCTCATAAACAAGCCTAAATTGATAAGAGGCTATAATCCTATCTCAAACGAAAACCTCGATAATAGCAGAGACAACTGGACTTAACTTAAATGCCTCAACGCGTTTCACCATCTCATGGTTCATCAGGAGGCCGATGTCTATATGCTGTGGTATGATAGATCTGTGGCAGAAACTGTGCTGCCAGATTCACATGATGCTAAGGGGCATTATTTCTTATGTAAAGTATCAAATCGGGGGTCCTCTATACCCAGAGTGTATCGGGGAGGTATCTATAATTTTTGATGCCCCTCGTTATTATACTCCACAGGAGGCCCGGTTGGAATATTCTCCTCCTCCTTCCCCAATATGGGATTCGGATAGATCGATCCTTCCTAATATTTTTAGGATGGGATATAAGTAGTTTGGGCACTTTATTGCACTACTATCCATTGCATTGTTGATACTTATGTTTTGCGATCGAATAATCTGTTTGCCGATAATGCAATATAGGAGTGTCATAGGCATGCGTTCCACTATGGAACGCGGAAGTAATGAAGGTACCATGTTAATCTGGCCCTTGACACTCCTTATCCGAACCAGGAGGGTCTGGCTGTGTTGTGCCTATATGCGATTTGCGATCCGCCCCCTGGAACGTGCGCATAGACGCGGCTCTACAGGTTATGTGGGGGCGTGCCGCACGTGCGTTCCACCTTGGAACGCGGAAGTAAGAGCACCGCCAGTACACCATACACCATGCTGAACCTACGTGCGGGCAGATCTCCGCCCCTTGGGGCACGCGCATTGACGCGGCCCCACGTGTATGGAGGCGGTGCCTGTATGCGATTTGCGATCCGCCCCCTGGAGCGTGCGCATAGACGCGGCTCTACAGGCTATGTGGGGGCGTGTCGCACGTGCGTTCCACCTTGGAACGCGGAAGTACACCATACACCATGCTGTACCTGCGTGCGGGCAGATCCCCGCCCCTTGGGGCACGCGCATTGACGCGACCCCACGTGTATGGGGGCGGTGCACGCGTGCGTTCCACTGAGGAACGCGGAAGTAAGCACGGGCACCATAGCCAGAGCACGTGGAGGAGTGGGAATGGGCCTCCGTTGGATAATATCTAAGGTAACAACCCAGCTCATTGATTGGCACCTGGATTGGAGGACCCTTGAGGGGTTATAAGGTTGATTATTCACCTGGTGGCCCCTTAGCATCATGTGAATCTGGCAGCACAGTTTCTGCCACAGATCTATCATACCACAGCATATGGACATCGGCCTCCTGATGAACCATGAGATGGTGAAACGCGTTGAGGCATTTAAGTTAAGTCCAGTTGTCCCTGCTATTATCGAGGGTCTCGTTTGAGATAGGATTATAGCCTCTTATCAATTTAGGCTTGTTTATGAGCTCCAGTTTTTGCACAAGTATCACTTTATATGTATGTTGGCACTGCACTTTAATAGCTTGCACTGCACTTTATCCTTTGGCTAGGGGCTCATAGGGTTATCAGTAGGGACAGCCGTCGAGGAGAGGGGGCGCCACTACGTATCTTTTAGGGTGCCAACCTCCACGGTTAGGTAGAGCACAGGAGGGAGCGGATATTGTAGGGATATTTTCCCTCTTTCTCCTGTGCACTATTTCACTTTGATCACATAGTGTGGTATTATTATATATATTTTTAAACATCAATATTAAATGTTAAGTTTTAAGGGGGTTTATGTATATATTTTTTGAATACCCTATACTAGTGAGTTTTGAGAAAGAAAGTGCTGGCCAAAAATAGAGAATAAAGAGAGTGCTGGCCAGAAATAGAGGAGAAAGAGAGTGCTGGCCAGAAATAGAGGAGAAAGAGAGTGCTGGCCAGAAATAGAGGAGAAAGAGTGCTGGCCAGAAATAGAGAAGAAAGAGAGTTCTGGCCAGAAATAGAGAAGAAAGAGAGTGCTGGCAAGAAATAGAGGAGGAAGAGAGTGCTGGCAAGAAATAGAGGAGGAAGAGAGTGCTGACCAGAAATAGAGGAGAAAGAGAGTGCTGGCCAGAAATAGAGGGGAAAGAGAGTGCTGGCAAGAAATAGAGGAGGAAGAGAGTGCTGGCCAGAAATAGAGGGGAAAGAGAGTGCTGGGCAGAAATAGAGGGGAAAGGGAGTGCTGGCCAGAAATAGAGACGAAAGAGAGTGCTGGCCAGAAATAGAGGAGGAAGAGAGTGCTGACCAGAAATAGAGGAGAAAGAGAGTGCTGGCCAGAAATAGAGAAGAAAGAGAGTTCTGGCCAGAAATAGAGGAGAAAGAGAGTGCTGGCAAGAAATAGAGGAGGAAGAGAGTGCTGGCAAGAAATAGAGGAGGAAGAGAGTGCTGGCCAGAAATAGAGAAGAAAGAGAGTTCTGGCCAGAAATAGAGGAGAAAGAGAGTGCTGGCAAGAAATAGAGGAGGAAGAGAGTGCTGGCCAGAAATAGAGAAGAAAGAGAGTGCTGGCCAGAAATAGAGGGGAAAGAGAGTGCTGGCAAGAAATAGAGAAGAAAGAGAGTTCTGGCCAGAAATAGAGAAGAAAGAGAGTGCTGGCCAGAAATAGAGAAGAAAGAGAGTTCTGGCCAGAAATAGAGAAGAAAGAGAGTGCTGGCAAGAAATAGAGGAGGAAGAGAGTGCTGACCAGAAATAGAGGAGAAAGAGAGTGCTGGCCAGAAATAGAGGAGAAAGAGAGTGCTGGGCAGAAATAGAGAAGAAAGAGAGTTCTGGCCAGAAATAGAGAAGAAAGAGAGTTCTGGCCAGAAATAGAGAAGAAAGAGAGTGCTGGCAAGAAATAGAGGAGGAAGAGAGTGCTGGCAAGAAATAGAGGAGGAAGAGAGTGCTGACCAGAAATAGAGGAGAAAGAGAGTGCTGGCCAGAAATAGAGGGGAAAGAGAGTGCTGGCAAGAAATAGAGGAGGAAGAGAGTGCTGGCCAGAAATAGAGGGGAAAGAGAGTGCTGGGCAGAAATAGAGGGGAAAGGGAGTGCCGGCCAGAAATAGAGACGAAAGAGAGTGCTGGCCAGAAATAGAGGAGGAAGAGAGTGCTGACCAGAAATAGAGAAGAAAGAGTTCTGGCCAGAAATAGAGGAGAAAGAGAGTGCTGGCAAGAAATAGAGAAGAAAGAGAGTTCTGGCCAGAAATAGAGAAGAAAGAGAGTGCTGGCCAGAAATAGAGAAGAAAGAGAGTTCTGGCCAGAAATAGAGAAGAAAGAGAGTGCTGGCAAGAAATAGAGGAGGAAGAGAGTGCTGACCAGAAATAGAGGAGAAAGAGAGTGCTGGCCAGAAATAGAGGAGAAAGAGAGTGCTGGGCAGAAATAGAGAAGAAAGAGAGTTCTGGCCAGAAATAGAGAAGAAAGAGAGTTCTGGCCAGAAATAGAGAAGAAAGAGAGTGCTGGCAAGAAATAGAGGAGGAAGAGAGTGCTGGCAAGAAATAGAGGAGGAAGAGAGTGCTGACCAGAAATAGAGGAGAAAGAGAGTGCTGGCCAGAAATAGAGGGGAAAGAGAGTGCTGGCAAGAAATAGAGGAGGAAGAGAGTGCTGACCAGAAATAGAGGAGAAAGAGAGTGCTGGCCAGAAATTGAGGGGAAAGAGAGTGCTGGGCAGAAATAGAGGGGAAAGGGAGTGCTGGCCAGAAATAGAGACGAAAGAGAGTGCTGACCAGAAATAGAGGGGAAAGAGAGTGCTGGCCAGAAATAGAGGAGAAAGAGTGCTGGCCAGAAATAGAGGGGAAAGGGAGTGCTGGCCAGAAATAGAAAAGAAAGAGAGTGCTGGCCAGAAATAGAGGGGAAAGAGTGCTGGCCAGAAATAGAGGAGAAAGAGAGTGCTGGCCAGAAATAGAGGAGAAAGAGAGTGCTGGCCAGAAATAGAGAAGAAAGAGAGTGCTGGCCAGAAATAGAGAAGAAAGAGAGTGCTGGCCATAAATAGAGGAGAAAGAGAGTGCTGGCTAAAAATAGAGGAGAAAGAGAGTGCTGGCCAGAAATAGAGGAGAAAGAGAGTGCTGGCCAGAAATATAGGAGGAAGAAAGAGCTGGCCAGAAATAGAGAAGAGAGTGCTGGCCAGAAATAGAGGGGAAAGAGAGTGCTGGCCAGAAATAGAGGAGAAAGAGAGTGCTGGCCAGAAATATAGGGGAAAGAGAGTGCTGGCCAGAAATATAGGGGAAAGAGAGTGCCGGCCAGAAGTAGAGGGGAAAGAGAGTGCTGGCCAAAAATAGTGAAGAAAGAGAGTGCTGGCCAGAAATAGAGGAGAAAGAGAGTGCTGGCCAGAAATAGAGGAGAAAGAGAGTGCTGGCCAGAAATAGAGGGGATAGAGAGTGCTGGCCAAAAATAGAGGAGAAAGAAAGTGATGGCTAGAAATAGAGAAGAAAGAGAGTGCTGGCCTGAAATAGAGGGGAAAGAGTGCTAGCCAGAAATAGAGAAGAGAGAGAGTGCTGGCCAGAAATAGAGGGGAAAGAGATGCCAGCCAGAAATAGAGGGGAAAGAGATGCCAGCCAGAAATAGAGGGGAAAGAGAGTGCCGGCCAGAAATATAGGGGAAAGAGAGTGCTGGCCAGAAATAGAGGAGAAAGAGAGTGCTCGCCAGAAATAGAGGGGAAAGAGAGTGCTGGCCAGAAATAGAGGAGAAAGAGTGCTGGCCAGAAATAGAGGAGAAAGAGAGTGCTGGCCAGAAATAGAGGGGAAAGAGAGTGCCGGCCAGAAATAGAGGGGAAAGAGAGTGCTGGCCAAAAATAGAGGGGAAAGAGAGTGCTGGCCAAAAATAGAGGAGAAAGAGATTGCTGTCCAGAAATAGAGGAGAAAGAGAGTGCTGTCCAGAAATAGAGGAGAAAGAGAGTGCTGGCCAGAAATAGAGAAGAAAGAGAGTGCTGGCCATAAATAGAGGAGAAAGAGAGTGCTGGCTAAAAATAGAGGAGAAAGAGAGTGCTGGCCAGAAATAGAGGAGAAAGAGAGTGCTGGCCAGAAATATAGGAGGAAGAAAGAGCTGGCCAGAAATAGAGAAGAGAGTGCTGGCCAGAAATAGAGGGGAAAGAGAGTGCTGGCCAGAAATAGAGGAGAAAGAGAGTGCTGGCCAGAAATAGAGGGGAAAGAGAGTGCTGGCCAGAAATATAGGGGAAAGAGAGTGCCGGCCAGAAGTAGAGGGGAAAGAGAGTGCTGGCCAAAAATAGTGAAGAAAGAGAGTGCTGGCCAGAAATAGAGGAGAAAGAGAGTGCTGGCCAGAAATAGAGGAGAAAGAGAGTGCTGGCCAGAAATAGAGGGGATAGAGAGTGCTGGCCAAAAATAGAGGAGAAAGAAAGTGCTGGCTAGAAATAGAGAAGAAAGAGAGTGCTGGCCTGAAATAGAGGGGAAAGAGTGCTAGCCAGAAATAGAGAAGAGAGAGAGTGCTGGCCAGAAATAGAGAAGAAAGAGAGTGCAGGCCAGAAATATAGGGGAAAGAGAGTGCCAGCCAGAAATAGAGGGGAAAGAGAGTGCCGGCCAGAAATATAGGGGAAAGAGAGTGCCGGCCAGAAATAGAGGGGAAAGAGAGTGCTGGCCAGAAATAGAGGAGAAAGAGAGTGCTCGCCAGAAATAGAGGGGAAAGAGAGTGCTGGCCAGAAATAGAGGAGAAAGAGTGCTGGCCAGAAATAGAGGAGAAAGAGAGTGCTGGCCAGAAATAGAGGGGAAAGAGAGTGCTGGCCAAAAATAGAGAAGAAAGAGAGTGCTGGCCAGAAATAGAGGCGAAAGAGAGTGCCGGCCAGAAATAGAGGGGAAAGAGAGTGCTGGCCAAAAATAGAGGGGAAAGAGAGTGCTGGCCAAAAATAGAGGAGAAAGAGATTGCTGTCCAGAAATAGAGGAGAAAGAGAGTGCTGTCCAGAAATAGAGGAGAAAGAGAGTGCTGGCCAGAAATAGAGGAGAAAGAGAGTGCTGGCCAGAAATAGAGGAGAAAGAAAGTGCTGGCAAGAAATAGAGAAGAAAGAGAGTGCTGGCCAGAAATAGAGGGGAAAGAGATTGCTGGCCAGAAATAGAGGGGAAAGAGAGTGCTGGCCAGAAATAGAGGGGAAAGAGAGTGCTGGCCAGAAATAGAGGAGAAAGAGAGTGCTGGCCAGAAATAGAGGGGAAAGAGAGTGCTGGCCAGAAATAGAGGGGAAAGAGTGTGCTGGCCAGAAATAGAGGAGAAAGAGAGTGCTGGCCAGAAATAGAGGGGAAAGAGTGTGCTGGCCAGAAATAGAGGGGAAAGAGAGTGCTGGCCAGAAATAGAGGGGAAAGAGAGCGCTGGTCAGAAATAGAGAAGAAAGAGAGTGCTGGCCAGAAATAGAGAAGAAATAGAATGCTGGCCAGAAATACAGGAGAAAGAAAGTGCTGGCCAGAAATAGAGGAGAAAGAGAGTGCTGGCTAAAAATAGAGGAGAAAGAGAGTGCTGGCCAGAAATAGAGGAGAAAGAGAGTGCTGGCCAGAAATATAGGAGGAAGAAAGAGCTGGCCAGAAATAGAGAAGAGAGTGCTGGCCAGAAATAGAGGGGAAAGAGAGTGCTGGCCAGAAATAGAGGAGAAAGAGAGTGCTGGCCAGAAATAGAGGGGAAAGAGAGTGCTGGCCAGAAATATAGGGGAAAGAGAGTGCCGGCCAGAAGTAGAGGGGAAAGAGAGTGCTGGCCAAAAATAGTGAAGAAAGAGAGTGCTGGCCAGAAATAGAGGAGAAAGAGAGTGCTGGGCAGAAATAGAGGAGAAAGAAAGTGCTGGCTAGAAATAGAGAAGAAAGAGAGTGCTGGCCAGAAATAGAGGGGAAAGAGAGTGCTGGCCAGAAATAGAGGGGAAAGAGTGTGCTGGCCAGAAATAGAGGGGAAAGAGAGCGCTGGTCAGAAATAGAGAAGAAAGAGAGTGCTGGCCAGAAATAGAGAAGAAATAGAATGCTGGCCAGAAATACAGGAGAAAGAAAGTGCTGGCCAGAAATAGAGGAGAAAGAGAGTGCTGGGCAGAAATAGAAGAGAAAGAAAGTGCTGGCTAGAAATAGAGAAGAAAGAGAGTGCTGGGCAGAAATAGAGGAGAAAGAGAGTGCTGGGCAGAAATAGAGGAGAAAGAAAGTGCTGGCTAGAAATAGAGAAGAAAGAGAGTGCTGGCCAGAAATAGAGAAGAAAGAGAGTGCTGGTCAGAAATAGAGGGGAAAGAGAGTGCTGGCCAGAAATAGAGAAGAGAGAAAGTGCTGGCCAGAAATAGAGGAGAAAGAGAGTGCTGGGCAGAAATAGAGGAGAAAGAAAGTGCTGGCTAGAAATAGAGAAGAAAGAGAGTGCTGGCCAGAACTAGAGGAGAAAGAGAGTGCTGGCCAGAAATAGAGGGGAAAGAGAGTGCTGGCCAGAAATAGAGGGGAAAGAGAATGCTAGCCGGAACTAGAGGAGAAAGAGAGTGCTGGCCAGAAAAAGAGGAGAAAGAGAGTGCTGGCCAGAAATAGAGGAGAAAGAGAGTGCTGGCCAGAAATAGAGGGGAAAGAGAGTGCTGGCCAGAAATACAGGGGAAAGAGTGCTAGCCAGAAATAGAGAAGAGAGAAAGTGCTGGCCAGAAATAGAGAAGAAAGAGTGCAGGCCAGAAATAGAGGAGAAAGAGAGTGCTGGGCAGAAATAGTGAAGAAAGAGAGTGCTGGCCAGAAATATAGGGGAAAGAGTGTGCCAGCCAGAAATAGAGGGGAAAGAGAGTGCTGGCCAGAAATAGAGGAGAAAGAGAGTGCTTGCCAGAAATAGAGGGGAAAGAGAGTGCTGGCCAGAAATAGAGAAGAAAGAGAGTGCTGGCCAGAAATAGAGGGGAAAGAGAGTGCCAGCCAGAAATAGAGGGGAAAGAGAGTGCTGGCCAGAAATAGAGGAGAAAGAGAGTGCTGGCCAGAAATAGAGGGAAAAGAGAGTGCTGGCCAGAAATAGAAAAGAAAGAGAGTGCTGGCCAGAAATAGAGGGGAAAGAGAGTGCCGGCCAGAAATAGAGGGGAAAGAGAGTGCTGGCCAAAAATAGAGGAGAAAGAGAGTGCTGGCCAGAAATAGAGGGGAAAGAGAGTGCTGACCAGAAATAGAGGGGAAAGAGAGTGCTGGCCAGAAATAGAGGGGAAAGATTGCTGGCCAGAAATAGAGAAGAAAGAGAGTGCAGGCCAGAAATACAGGAGAAAGAGAGTGCTGGCCATAAATAGAGGGGAAAGAGAGTGCCGGATAGAAATAGAGGGGAAAGAGTGTGCTGGCCAGAAATAGAGGGGAAAGAGTGTGCTGGCCAGAAATAGAGGGGAAAGAGTGTGCTGGCCAGAAATAGAGAAGAAAGAGAGTGCTGTCCAGAAATAGAGGAGAAAGAGAGTGCTGTCCAGAAATAGAGGAGAAAGAGAGTGCTGGCCAGAACTAGGGGAGGAAGAGAGTGCTGGCCAGAAATAGAGGAGAAAGAGAGTGCTGGCCAGAACTAGAGGAGAAAGAGAGTGCTGGCCAGAAATAGAGGAGAAAGAGAGTGCTGGCCAGAAATAGAGGGGATAGAGAGTGCTGGCCAGAAATAGAGGAGAAATAAAGTGCTGGCCAGAAATAGAGAGGAAAGATAGCGCTGGCCATAAATAGAGAAGAAGAGAGTGATGGCCAGAATTAGAAAGGAAAGAGTGTGCTGGCCAGAAATAGAGGGGAAAGAGAGTGCTGGCCAGAAATAGAGAAGAAAGAGAATGCTGGCCAGAAATAGAGAAGAAAGAGAGTGCTGGCCAGAAATAGAGGGGAAAGAGAGCGCTGTTAAGAAATAGAGAAGAAAGAGAGTGCTGGCCAGAAATAGAGAAGAAAGAGAGTGCTGTCCAGAAATAGAGAAGAAAGAGAATGCTGGCCAGAAATAGGAGAAAGAGAGTGCTGGCCAGAAATAGAGGAGAAAGAAAGTGCTGGCCAGAAATAGAGAAGAAAGAGAGTGCTGGCCAGAAATAGAGGAGAAAGAGAGTGCTGGCCAGAAATAGAGAAGAAAGAGAGTGCAGGCCAGAAATACAGGAGAAAGAGAGTGCTGGCCAGAAATAGAGGAGAAAGAGAGTGCTAGCCAGAAGCACACAGGAATATGCTCTCATCTGAACCCTCCATTGCAGCTCTGCAGGATGTTGAGGGTCGTTGTCCTGCTGGAAATTGAACCTTTGCCCCGGTCTCCCGTCTTCTGCAGCCTCTAATAGATTTCCTCCAGAATTGTCCTGTATTTATCTCCATCCATCTTCCCATAACTCTAAGCAGCTTCTCTGCCTCTGCTGAAGAAAAGCCTCCCCACTACAGGATGCGGCCTCCACCATGTGTGATGGTGTGGATGGTGATCTCAAGGTTATGTGCAAGGTTAGGATTCTGTATTTAGCCCAGTTCTCCATTGGTCTCATGTGACCGTAGCCCCTTCCTCCACTGCTCGCTGTAACCACTACATGGCTTTTTGCAACCTAGCCACAGGATGTCTTATGGCTTCTTGCTTTAAAAAAATAGCTTTTTTCTTGCTGCTCCAGATACATATTTATTTATTTATATAGCGCCATTCATCAGCAACACAATCTAATTACAGAGAACCTGGAGGAAACCCACACAAACTTGGGGAGAACATACAGACTTCTTGCAGATGTTGTCTTTGGTGGGATTTGAACCCAGGACCCCAGCGCTGCAAGACTGCAGTGCTAACCACTGAGCCACCACAAGACTGCACTGCTAACCACTGAGCCACCACAAGACTGCAGTGCTAACCACTGAGCCACCACAAGACTGCAGTGCTAACCACTGAGCCACCACAAGACTGCAGTGCTAACCACTGAGCCACCACAAGAATGCAGTGCTAACCACTGGCCACCACAAGACTGCAGTGCTAACCACTGAGCCACCGTCCTGTGCACAGATTCTTCCACCTGCGCTGGGATCTCTACCGCTCCTCCAGAGTGACGATGGTGTGTATTCTCTAATTATGGCTCTCCGTGCTTGGGATGTCGGTTTATGTGGACGGGCACGGCTTGGTAGGGTTGCAGCTGTGCCATACGCCTTCCATTGTTGGATGATGGATTGTCAAGGCACTGTACAATACAATTCCCTGATCTTTTGTGAGCGGTGGGGCGATCGCTCCGCTTCCCTCCTCTCCTGCTGCTTAGACCGGTCATTCAAACAGTAATGGTCAGCACGTAAGACGAGATCAGCAATTACCAAGCGCGCAGTCATTGACTGATCGATGGCGGCTGGATTGAAGCCCCCATACACACTAGATCGATGTCGGCAGAATGCGGATTCTCAGCCGTCTCTCCCATACAAAACAAGAATGCCGCGGAGACACCATCACATGTTTCTCAACGCTGGCAGGAAACTAGCCAGGTCTTTCACCGGGAAGGGACAACCACGGGAAGGGCAGTCTCCAGTCAAGGAGACCACCTATACCAAACATGGTATCCATCCACAGGTATTTGCCCCTCATCAGTGTGGAGTAGGAAACTGGCTAGTGGGAGCAATGCCTAGTAGAAGACTACACAGGTAAGGATGGTTGACCTAGGGGAGGTGAACCATCCTTACCTATGTAGTCTCTCCCATACAGACACCTCTGATGGCGGCTTATCTCAGTGTGAACAGGAGGATTAGAAATCTGAAATTGGGCATGCCAGATCCTTAACTCTCCCAACAATCAATTGTCCGGAGCGCCCATCGAAGTAAGACTGTCGCCCGAAACGCGTCGTTGTCTAATGCTTTACGTTGACCCAGCGATCACTAAGGGAAATCAAACCCGTAAGGGCGAAAAGAGGCAAGAGAGTGTCAGGAAGAAATAAAGGAGTGAAAGGGTGCTACAAAGAAATAGAGATAGCAGACGCGAGATGGGGAGACGTCCCAGAGTAAGGGCAGGCAGAGCTATGAGGAGTCTACAGGAGTTCAAGAAGTTCCTGAAGAGAGAGGAAGAAGACACAGAGCAGTAAGGTTAGAGGGAGGATAGACAGCAGGGTGTTACAGAGACACCCCGAGAGGAGGGAGAGACAGCAGAAAGGGGAGGAGAGACACAGTGAGGAGAAAGAGGGAAGGAAGCACTTGGGGGACAGGCAGAGAGAAGAGGCAGGACTTCCTGACAGGCGAGATGTCAACAGGGTGAGCATAGACAGGGACGAAAGGGGACAACCCGGAGGATGAGGGGGACAGGAGGCCCGGGGTGTCTCCTGACACCAGCCACAACTTCACTGAGGAGGTTCTCTACCACCTAGCTGAGGGGCACCACACCTGCCCAGCCCTCCAGGTCCACAGCAGATGAGACCCCTCTGCCACCACCACAGGGTTACATGGAGCGCTGCAGGGTATGCTCACTACTATGTGGTGCCAGAGAGCTCCTCACAGGACACTGAGTTACCTGGCACAGGTTTACAGGAGCGCAGCACCGTGCACAAATCCTTCACACCTCAGCACAACACCGTGTGCAGAGCAATCCCACAGCTCAGCCTCATACGGGGCAATCCCACAGCTCAGCCTCATACGGGGCGCTGTCACAGCTCAGCCCCATACGGGGCAATCCCACAGCTCAGCCCCATACGGGGCACTGTCACAGCTCAGCCCCATACGGGGCAATCCCACAGCTCAGCCTCATACGGGGCACTGTCACAGCTCAGCCCCATACGGGGCAATCCCACAGCTCAGCCTCATACGGGGCAATCCCACAGCTCAGCCTCATACGGGGCAATCCCACAGCTCAGCCTCATACGGGGCAATCCCACAGCTCAGCCTCATACGGGGCACTGTCACAGCTCAGCCCCATACGGGGCAATCCCACAGCTCAGCCTCATACGGGGCAATCCCACAGCACAGCCTCATACGGGGCAATCCCACAGCTCAGCCTCATACGGGGCAATCCCACAGCTCAGCCTCATACGGGGCAATCCCACAGCTCAGCCCCATACGGGGCAATCCCACAGCTCAGCCCCATACGGGGCAATCCCACAGCTCAGCCTCATACGGGGCAATCCCACAGCTCAGCCCCATACGGGGCAATCCCACAGCTCAGCCCCATACGGGGCACTGTCACAGCTCAGCCCCATACGGGGCACTGTCACAGCTCAGCCCCATACGGGGCACTGTCACAGCTCAGCCCCATACGGGGCACTGTCACAGCTCAGCCTCATACGGGGCAATCCCACAGCTCAGCCTCATACGGGGCAATCCCACAGCTCAGCCTCATACGGGACAATCCCACAGCTCAGCCTCATACGGGGCAATCCCACAGCTCAGCCTCATACGGGGCAATCCCACAGCTCAGCCTCATACGGGGCAATCCCACAGCTCAGCCTCATACGGGGCAATCCCACAGCTCAGCCTCATAAGGGGCAATCCCACAGCTCAGCCCCATACGGGGCAATCCCACAGCTCAGCCCCATACGGGGCACTGTCACAGCTCAGCCCCATACGGGGCACTGTCACAGCTCAGCCCCATACGGGGCACTGTCACAGCTCAGCCCCATACGGGGCACTGTCACAGCTCAGCCCCATACGGGGCACTGTCACAGCTCAGCCCCATACGGGGCACTGTCACAGCTCAGCCCCATACGGGGCACTGTCACAGCTCAGCCTCATACGGGGCAATCCCACAGCTCAGCCTCATACGGGGCAATCCCACAGCTCAGCCTCATACGGGGCAATCCCACAGCTCAGCCTCATACGGGGCAATCCCACAGCTCAGCCACATACGGGGCGATCCCACAGCTCAGCCTCATACGGGGCAATCCCACAGCTCAGCCTCATACGGGGCAATCCCACAGCTAAGCCCCATACGGGACAATCCCACAGCTCAGCCTCAAACGGGACAATCCCACAGCTCAGCCTCATACGGGGCAATCCCACAGCTCAGCCTCATACGGGATAATCCCACAGCTCAGCCTCATACGGGGCAATCCCACAGCTCAGCCCCATACGGGGCAATCCCACAGCTCAGCCTCATACGGGGCAATCCCACAGCTCAGCCCCATACGGGGCACTGTCACAGCTCAGCCTCATACGGGGCAATCCCACAGCTCAGCCCCATACGGGACAATCCCACAGCTCAGCCTCATACGGGGCAATCCCACAGCTCAGCCACATACGGGGCAATCCCACAGCTAAGCCCCATACGGGACAATCCCACAGCTCAGCCTCATACGGGGCAATCCCACAGCTCAGCCTCATACGGGGCAATCCCACAGCTCAGCCTCATACGGGGCACTGTCACAGCTCAGCCCCATACGGGGCAATCCCACAGCTCAGCCTCATACGGGGCAATCCCACAGCTCAGCCCCATACGGGGCAATCCCACAGCTCAGCCCCATACGGGGCACTGTCACAGCTCAGCCCCATACGGGGCACTGTCACAGCTCAGCCTCATACGGGGCAATCCCACAGCTCAGCCCCATACGGGGCACTGTCACAGCTCAGCCCCATACGGGGCAATCCCACAGCTCAGCCTCATACGGGACAATCCCACAGCTCAGCCTCATACGGGACAATCCCACAGCTCAGCCTCATACGGGGCAATCCCACAGCTCAGCCTCATACGGGGCAATCCCACAGCTCAGCCTCATACGGGGCAATCCCACAGCTCAGCCTCATACGGGGCAATCCCACAGCTCAGCCTCATATGGGGCAATCCCACAGCTCAGCCCCATACGGGGCAATCCCACAGCTCAGCCTCATACGGGACAATCCCACAGCTCAGCCTCATACGGGGCAATCCCACAGCTCAGCCTCATACGGGACAATCCCACAGCTCAGCCCCATACGGGGCAATCCCACAGCTCAGCCCCATACGGGGCAATCCCACAGCTCAGCCCCATACGGGGCAATCCCACAGCTCAGCCTCATACGGGGCAATCCCACAGCTCAGCCTCATACGGGGCAATCCCACAGCTCAGCTTCATACGGGGCACTGTCACAGCTCAGCCCCATACGGGGCAATCCCACAGCTCAGCCTCATACGGGGCAATCCCACAGCTCAGCCTCATACGGGGCAATCCCACAGCTCAGCCTCATACGGGGCAATCCCACAGCTCAGCCTCATACGGGGCAATCCCACAGCTCAGCCTCATACGGGGCAATCCCACAGCTCAGCCTCATACGGGGCAATCCCACAGCTCAGCCTCATACGGGGCAATCCCACAGCTCAGCCTCATACGGGGCAATCCCACAGCTCAGCCTCATACGGGGCAATCCCACAGCTCAGCCTCATACGGGACAATCCCACAGCTCAGCCCCATACGGGGCACTGTCACAGCTCAGCCTCATACGGGGCAATCCCACAGCTCAGCCTCATACGGGGCAATCCCACAGCTCAGCCTCATACGGGGCAATCCCACAGCTCAGCTTCATACGGGGCAATCCCACAGCTCAGCCTCATACGGGGCAATCCCAGAGCTCAGCCCCATACGGGGCACTGTCACAGCTCAGCCTCATACGGGGCAATGCCACAGCTCAGCCTCATACGGGACAATCCCACAGCTCAGCCTCATACGGGATAATCCCACAGCTCAGCCTCATACGGGGCAATCCCACAGCTCAGCCTCATACGGGGCAATCCCACAGCTCAGCCTCATACGGGGCAATCCCACAGCTCAGCCTCATACGGGGCAATCCCACAGCTCAGCCTCATACGGGGCAATCCCACAGCTCAGCCTCATACGGGGCAATCCCACAGCTCAGCCTCATACGGGACAATCCCACAGCTCAGCCTCATACGGGGCAATCCCACAGCTCAGCCTCATACGGGACAATCCCACAGCTCAGCCTCATACGGGGCAATCCCACAGCTCAGCCTCATACGGGGCACTGTCACAGCTCAGCCTCATACGGGGCAATCCCACAGCTCAGCCTCATACGGGGCAATCCCACAGCTCAGCCTCATACGGGGCAATCCCACAGCTCAGCCTCATACGGGGCAATCCCACAGCTCAGCCCCATACGGGGCAATCCCACAGCTCAGCCAAATACGGGGCAATCCCACAGCTCAGCCTCATACGGGGCAATCCCACAGCTCAGCCCCATACGGGGCACTGTCACAGCTCAGCCCCATACGGGGCACTGTCACAGCTCAGCCTCATACGGGGCAATCCCACAGCTCAGCCCCATACGGGGCAATCCAACATCTCAGCCCCATACGGGGCAATCCCACAGCTCAGCCTCATACGGGGCAATCCCACAGCTCAGCCTCATACGGGGCAATCCAACAGCTCAGCTTCATACGGGGCACTGTCACAGCTCAGCCCCATACGGGGCACTGTCACAGCTCAGCCTCATACGGGGCAATCCCACAGCTCAGCCTCATACGGGGCAATCCCACAGCTCAGCCTCATACGGGGCAATCCCACAGCTCAGCCTCATACGGGGCAATCCCACAGCTCAGCCTCATACGGGGCAATCCCACAGCTCAGCCTCATACGGGGCAATCCCACAGCTCAGCCTCATACGGGGCAATCCCACAGCTCAGCCTCATACGGGGCAATCCCACAGCTCAGCCTCATACGGGGCAATCCCACAGCTCAGCCTCATACGGGGCAATCCCACAGCTCAGCCTCATACGGGGCAATCCCACAGCTCAGCCTCATACGGGGCAATCCCACAGCTCAGCCTCATACGGGGCAATCCCACAGCTCAGCCTCATACGGGGCAATCCCACAGCTCAGCCTCATACGGGGCAATCCCACAGCTCAGCCTCATACGGGACAATCCCACAGCTCAGCCCCATACGGGGCACTGTCACAGCTCAGCCTCATACGGGGCAATCCCACAGCTCAGCCTCATACGGGGCAATCCCACAGCTCAGCCTCATACGGGGCAATCCCACAGCTCAGCCTCATACGGGGCAATCCCACAGCTCAGCCTCATACGGGGCAATCCCACAGCTCAGCCCCATACGGGGCAATCCCACAGCTCAGCCTCATACGGGGCAATCCCACAGCTCAGCCTCATACGGGGCAATCCCACAGCTCAGCCTCATACGGGGCACTGTCACAGCTCAGCCTCATACGGGGCAATCCCAGAGCTCAGCCCCATACGGGGCACTGTCACAGCTCAGCCTCATACGGGGCAATCCCACAGCTCAGCCTCATACGGGACAATCCCACAGCTCAGCCTCATACGGGATAATCCCACAGCTCAGCCTCATACGGGGCAATCCCACAGCTCAGCCTCATACGGGGCAATCCCACAGCTCAGCCTCATACGGGGCAATCCCACAGCTCAGCCTCATACGGGGCAATCCCACAGCTCAGCCTCATACGGGGCAATCCCACAGCTCAGCCTCATACGGGGCAATCCCACAGCTCAGCCTCATACGGGGCAATCCCACAGCTCAGCCTCATACGGGGCAATCCCACAGCTCAGCCTCATACGGGGCAATCCCACAGCTCAGCCTCATACGGGGCAATCCCACAGCTCAGCCTCATACGGGGCAATCCCACAGCTCAGCCTCATACGGGGCAATCCCACAGCTCAGCCTCATACGGGGCAATCCCACAGCTCAGCCTCATACGGGGCAATCCCACAGCTCAGCCTCATACGGGGCAATCCCACAGCTCAGCCTCATACGGGGCAATCCCACAGCTCAGCCTCATACGGGGCAATCCCACAGCTCAGCCTCATACGGGGCAATCCCACAGCTCAGCCTCATACGGGGCAATCCCACAGCTCAGCCTCATACGGGGCAATCCCACAGCTCAGCCCCATACGGGGCAATCCCACAGCTCAGCCAAATACGGGGCAATCCCACAGCTCAGCCTCATACGGGGCAATCCCACAGCTCAGCCACATACGGAGCAATCCCACAGTTCAGCCAAATACGGGGCAATCCCACAGCTCAGCCTCATACGGGGCAATCCCACAGCTCAGCCTCATACGGGACAATCCCACAGCTCAGCCTCATACGGGACAATCCCACAGCTCAGCCTCATACGGGGCAATCCCACAGCTTAGCCTCATACGGGGCAATCCCACAGCTCAGCCTCATACGGGGCAATCCCACAGCTCAGCCTCATACGGGGCACTGTCACAGCTCAGCCTCATACGGGGCACTGTCACAGCTCAGCCCCATACGGGGCAATCCCACAGCTCAGCCTCATACAGGACAATCCCACAGCTCAGCCTCATACGGGGCAATCCCACAGCTCAGCCTCATACGGGGCACTGTCACAGCTCAGCCACATACGGGACACTGTCACAGCTCAGCCCCATACAGGGCACTGTCACAGCTCAGCCCCATACAGGGCACTGTCACAGCTCAGCCTCATACGGGGCAATCCCACAGCTCAGCCTCATACGGGGCAATCCCACAGCTCAGCCTCATACGGGGCAATCCCACAGCTCAGCCTCATACGGGGCAATCCCACAGCTCAGCCTCATACGGGGCAATCCCACAGCTCAGCCTCATACGGGGCAATCCCACAGCTCAGCCCCATACGGGGCACTGTCACAGCTCAGCCTCATACGGGACAATCCCACAGCTCAGCCTCATACGGGACAATCCCACAGCTCAGCCTCATACGGGGCAATCCCACAGCTCAGCCCCATACGGGGCACTGTCACAGCTCAGCCTCATACGGGACAATCCCACAGCTCAGCCTCATATGGAGCAATCCCACAGCTCAGCCCCATACGGGGCAATCCCACAGCTCAGCCTCATACGGGGCAATCCCACAGCTCAGCCTCATACGGGGCAATCCCACAGCTCAGCCACATACGGGGCAATCCCACAGCTCAGCCTCATACGGGGCAATCCCACAGCTCAGCCTCATATGGAGCAATCCCACAGCTCAGCCTCATATGGAGCAATCCCACAGCTCAGCCTCATACGGGGCAATCCCACAGCTCAGTCACATACAGGGCAATCCCACAGCTCAGCCTCATACGGGGCAATCCCACAGCTCAGCCACATACGGGGCAATCCCACAGCTCAGCCTCATACGGGGCAATCCCACAGCTCAGTCACATACAGGGCAATCCCACAGCTCAGCCTCATACGGGGAAATCCCACAGCTCAGCCACATACGGGGCAATCCCACAGCTCAGCCACATACGGGGCAATCCCACAGCTCAGCCACATACGGGGCAATCCCACAGCTCAGCCACATACGGGGCAATCCCACAGCTCAGCCTCATATGGAGCAATCCCACAGCTCAGCGTCATACGGGGCAATCCCACAGCTCAGCCTCATACGGGGCAATCCCACAGCTCAGCCTCATACGGGGCAATCCCACAGCTCAGCCTCATACGGGGCAATCCCACAGCTCAGCCTCATACGGGGCAATCCCACAGCTCAGCCTCATACGGGACAATCCCGCAGCTCAGCCACATACGGGGCAATCCCACAGCTCAGCCTCAAACGGGGCAATCCCACAGCTCAGCCTCATACGGGGCAATCCCACAGCTCAGCCTCATACAGGACAATCCCACAGCTCAGCCTCATACGGGGCAATCCCACAGCTCAGCCTCATACGGGACAATCCCACAGCTCAGCCTCAAACGGGGCAATCCCACAGCTCAGCCTCATACGGGGCAATCCCACAGCTCAGCCTCATACAGGACAATCCCACAGCTCAGCCTCATACGGGGCAATCCCACAGCTCAGCCTCATACGGGACAATCCCACAGCTCAGCCTCATACGGGGCAATCCCACAGCTCAGCCTCATACGGGGCAATCCCACAGCTCAGCCTCATACGGGGCACTGTCACAGCTCAGTCTATCACCCTGCAAAGAAAACACAAAGCTAAGCTTAGCATCATGTATAGGGCCTTCTCACAGCTCAGCCTAATGCCATGTATAGGGCACTCTCACAGCTCAGCTTAGGACTGAGCATAGGACACTCTCACAGCTCAGCTTAGGACCGAGCATAGGACACCCTCACAGCTCAGCTTAGGACCGAGCATAGGACACTCTCACAGCTCAGCTTAGGACCGAGCATAGGACACTCTCACAGCTCAGCTTAGGACTGAGCATAGGACACTCTCACAGCTCAGCTTAGGACCGAGCATAAGACACTCTCACAGCTCAGCTTACGACCGAGCATAGGACACTCTCACAGCTCAGCTTAGGACCGAGCATAAGACACTCTCACAGCTCAGCTTAGGACCGAGCATAGGACACTCTCACAGCTCAGCTTAGGACCGAGCATAGGACACTCTCACAGCTCAGCTTAGGACCGAGCATAAGACACTCTCACAGCTCAGCTTAGGACCGAGCATAGGACACTCACACAGCTCAGCTTAGGACTGAGCATAGGACACTCACACAGCTCAGCTTAGGACAGAGAATAAGACACTCTCACAGCTCAGTTTAGGACTGAGCATAGGACACTCTCACAGCTCAGCTTAGGACTGAGCATAGGACACTCTCACAGCTCAGCTTAGGACTGAGCATAGGACACTCTCACAGCTCAGCTTAGGACTGAGCATAGGACACTCTCACAGCTCAGCTTAGGACTGAGCATAGGACACTCTCACAGCTCAGTTTAGGACTGAGCATAGGACACTCTCACAGCTCAGCTTAGGACTGAGCATAGGACACTCTCACAGCTCAGCTTAGGACTGAGCATAGGACACTCTCACAGCTCAGCTTAGGACTGAACATAGGACACTCACACAAGTCAGCTTAGGATCGAGCATAAGACACTCTCACAGCTCAGCTTAGGACTGAGCATAGGACACTCACACAAGTCAGCTTAGGACCGAGCATAGGACACTCTCACAGCTCAGCTTAGGACTGAGCATAGGACACTCACACAGGTCAGCTTAAGACCGAGCATAGGACACTCTCACAGCTCAGCTTAGGATCGAGCATAGGACACTCTCACAGCTCAGCTTAGGACTGAGCATAGGACACTCTCACAGCTCAGCTTAGGATCGAGCATAGGACACTCTCACAGCTCAGTTTAGGACTGAGCATAGGACACTCTCACAGCTCAGCTTAGGACTGAGCATAGGACACTCTCACAGCTCAGCTTAGGACTGAGCATAGGACACTCTCACAGCTCAGCTTAGGACTGAGCATAGGACACTCTCACAGCTCAGCTTAGGACTGAGTATAGGACACTGTCACAGCTCAGTTTAGGATTGAGCATAAGACACTCTCACAGCTCAGCTTAGGATCGAGCATAGGACACTTTCACAGCTCAGCTTAGGACTGAGCATAGGACACTCTCACAGCTCAGTTTAGGACTGAGCATAGGACACTCTCACAGCTCAGCTTAGGACTGAGCATAGGACACTCTCACAGCTCAGCTTAGGACTGAGCATAGGACACTCTCACAGCTCAGCTTAGGACTGAGCATAGGACACTCTCACAGCTCAGCTTAGGACTGAGCATAGGACACTCTCACAGCTCAGCTTAGGACTGAGTATAGGACACTGTCACAGCTCAGTTTAGGATTGAGCATAAGACACTCTCACAGCTCAGCTTAGGATCGAGCATAGGACACTCTCACAGCTCAGCTTAGGACTGAGCATAGGACACTCTCACAGCTCAGCTTAGGACTGAGCATAGGACACTCTCACAGCTCAGCTTAGGACTGAGCATAGGACACTCTCACAGCTCAGCTTAGGACTGAGCATAGGACACTCTCACAGCTCAGTTTAGGACTGAGCATAGGACACTCTCACAGCTCAGCTTAGGACTGAGCATAGGACACTCTCACAGCTCAGCTTAGGACTGAGCATAGGACACTCTCACAGCTCAGCTTAGGACTGAGCATAGGACACTGTCACAGCTCAGCTTAGGATTGAGCATAGGACACTCTCACAGCTCAGTTTAGGACTGAGCATAGGACACTCTCACAGCTCAGCTTAGGACTGAGCATAAGACACTCTCACAGCTCAGCTTAGGATCGAGCATAGGACACTCTCACAGCTCAGTTTAGGACTGAGCATAGGACACTCTCACAGCTCAGCTTAGGACTGAGCATAAGACACTCTCACAGCTCAGCTTAGGATCGAGCATAGGACACTCACACAGGTCAGCTTAGGATCGAGCATAGGACACTCTCACAGCTCAGTTTAGGACTGAGCATAGGACACTCTCACAGCTCAGCTTAGGACTGAGCATAGGACACTCACACAGTTCAGTCCAGCACCATGCACAGGACACTCTCACAGCTCATCCTACGACTGAACACTACCACACTTCAGCCTAGCACAGAGCAGAATATATAGAATCACAGAATGTTAGAGCTGGAAGGGACCTCCAGGGTCTTCGAGTGCGGCCCCCGACTCACAGCAGGATTCACTCTATCATCTCACACAGATGTCTGTCCAGTCTCTGAAGACTTCCATTAATGGAGACCTCACCACCTCTCACGGTCGCCTGTTCCACTCATTGATCTCCTCACTGTCAAAAGTTTTTTTCTAATATCTAATGTGTCTCCTCTTCATCAGGTTCATCCCGTTGCTTTTCGTCTTTCCTTGTGTAAATGACAACAGGGCTGATCCCTCTACAGCGTGACAGTCCTTGAGATATTTGTGGACGGCTATTATGTCTCCTCTCACTCTTCTTTTTTGCAAGCTAAACCTTCCCAGTTCCTTTAACCGTTCCTGATAGGACATGGTTTATAGACCGGTCATCATTCTGCTTGGTCTTCTCTGAACTTGCTCTAGTTTTTTAATGTCTTTTTTTATAGTGTGGTGCCCAGAACTGGCCCAGTATTCCAGATGAGGTCTGACCAAAGAGGAGTAGAGGGGGTTAATGACTTCACGTGATCTAGACTGGATGCTTCTGTTAATACATCCTAGAATGGTGTTTGCCTTTTTGCTGCTGCGTCACACTGTTGACTCATGTCCAGTCTGTGGATCTATTAGTATACCAAGGTCTCTTTCACACATGCTGTTGCTTATCCCTAATCCTTCCATTCTGTAGATTGTTTTTCCAGCCCAGATGTAGGACTTTGCATTTCTCCTTGTTATAAACAATTCTGTTAGTTTCTGCCCATTGTTCCAGCTTGTTTAGGCTACATGCGCACGCTGCTTCTTTTTCGTGTTAACAAACTGCAGCCAAAACTGCAGCCAAAACTGCACCTTGTCAGAGAGAGCCTGGAAATGTCACAAAAAATGTAGGTGCTTTTTTGGTGCGTTTTTGCTGCTTTTTTGGTGCGTTTTTGGCTGCAGTTTTGTCAACAATTGTTTCATGTATTTTTCAGTTCAAACAAGCCCATAAAGCTTGTTGAATTGAAAAAAAAAAAATTAGAAATAAATAAATAATTAAAAAAACTGGCGTGCGGTCCCCCCCAATTTTAATGCCAGCCACATATAGCCATACGGCTGAAGGCTGGTATTCTCAGGATGGGGAGCCCCACGTTATGGGGAGCCCCCCAGCCTAACAATATCAGTCAGCAGCCGCCCAGAATTGCCGCATACATTATATGCGACAGTTCTGGGGCTGTACCCGGCTCTTCCCGATTTGCCCTGGTGCGTTGGCAAATCGGGGTAATAAGGAGTTATTGGCAGCCCATAGCTGCCAATAAGTCCTAGATCAATCATGTCAGGCGTCTATGAGACACCCTCCATGATTAATCTGTAAATTACAGTAAATAAACACACACAACTGAAAAAATCCTTTATTAGAAATAAAAAACACAAACACATTCCCTCATTACCAATTTATTAACCCCGACAAAGCCCTCCATATCCGGCGTAATCCAGGATGGTCCAGCGCCGCATCCAGCTCTGCTGCATGGAGGTGACCGGAGAAGCAGAAGAAACCGCCGCTCCTGTCAGCTCCATGCAGCAAATGAAGAGTGCCGCGCGATCAGCTGAGCTGTCACTGAGGTCACCCGCGGCCACCGCTGCATCCAGCGGTGGCCGCGAGTAACCTCAGTGACAGCTCAGCTGATCGCGCTACTGCGTGGAGCTGACAGGAGCGTGGAGGATGGGACTTTCAGCGGTGGCGGTGAGAGGGGTCCATCATCTCCCCTGTGCCGGGACAGCGGTACTTCGGGGAACACGTGGAGGACGGGACTATCAGCGGCGGCAGCGAGAGGGGGATGGACATTAGCAGCTAAAAACATTGATTTTTCCCTCTCGCTGCCGCCGCCGCTGATAGTCCCGTCCTCCACATCATCTCCCCTGTGCGTGCACGCTGGGGACAGTGGTACTTCGGGGAACACGTGAAGGACGGGACTATCAGCGGCGGCGGCGGCAGTGAGAGGGAAAAAATCAATGTTTTCAGCTGCCAATGTCCATCCCCCTCTCGCCGCCGCTGATAGTCCCGTCCTCCACATCATCTCCCCTGTGCGTGCACGCTGGGGACAGTGGTACTTCGGGGAACACGTGAAGGACGGGACTATCAGCGGCGGCGGCAGTGAGAGGGAAAAAATCAATGTTTTCAGCTGACAATGTCCATCCCCCTCTCGCCGCCGCTGATAGTCCCGTCCTCCACATCATCTCCCCTGTGCGTGCACGCTGGGTACAGTGGTACGTCGGGGAACACGTGGAGGATGGGACTATCAGCGCCGGCGGCAGCAAGAGGGGGATGGACATTGGCAGCTGAAAACATTGATTTTTCCCTCTCGCTGCCGCCGCTGCTTATAGTCCCGTCCTCCACATCATCTCCCCTGGGGACAGCGGTACTTCGGGGAACACATGGAGGACGGGACGGGACCACTTGCCTGACCTCACTTCCTGACAAATCACCTGCGTTTTTGGTACCAAAAACGCAGGTAAAAGGCAGGTAAAATGCACCACTTTTGATTAGCATGCATTTTTCCTGCGTTTTGATGCCCTCATTGATTTCAATGGGTGACAAATGTTGACAAAAACGCAGGAAGAATGAACATGCTGCATTTTTTTTGTCACAAACTTTTGACAAAAAAAACGCTGACAAATAAACTGCAATGTGCGCATGACAAATCTGACTTCTCATAGACTTTGCTGGGAAGTCAGATGTCAGAAAGTTCTGCTGACAAAACTGCAGCCAAAAAAGCAGCAAAAAAAGCAGGAAAAAAAGCAGCGTGCGCATGTAGCCTTAGATCTTGTTGAATCCTTTCTCGCTCTCTTCTCTAGTATTAGCTATTCCTCCTAGCTTTGTGTCATCAGCAAATTTAATCAGTTTACCCTTAATTCCTTCATCTAAATCATTGATAAAGATGTTGAACTACATGGGGCCCAGGACAGAGCCCTGTGGTACCCCACTTGAGAGTCTTCCAACTGGATGTGCAGCCATTTATGACATCTCCTTGGGTCCGATCACTGCCAGTTATAAATACAGTTTTCTTGTCCATTCAGTACTTGGTCATTTTTTCAATAAGGATTGTATGAGATACTTTGTCAAATGCTTTGCTGAAGTTGAGATATACTATATCTACTGCATTTCCCTGATCCACCCAGTCAGTCATTCTGTGATAGAAGGAAATTAAGTTAGTCTGACATGACTTATTAGTTACAAACCCATGCTGGCTCTGGTAATCACTTCATTCTCATCCAGGTACTTGCATAAATGTTGTTAATAATTTGTTCAAAGATCTTTCCTGGTATGGAAGTCAGGCTCACAGGTTCCCTGGGTCCACCTTCATCCCCTTTTTGAAGATGGGGACAAAAGATTATGGAAAGTGGTTTAGAAATGTCCTCTCTCTTTGAGTCCCCTGGGGTGTCATTCATCTGGACCTGCAGACAAGAATTCATTTATGTTAGCTGAGCGTTCCCTCACCATCTCTCTGTGTATAGATCTCCTGGATCCTTCATTAGCTCAGTCTTCCCTCACTATCTCTGTATATAGATCTCCTGGATTCTTCTATTCCTTCATTAGCTCAGTCTTCCCTCACTATCTCTGTGTGTATAGATCTCCTGGATTCTTCTATTCCTTCATTAGCTCAGTCTTCCCTCACTATCTTTGTGTATAGATCTCCTGGATTCTTCTATTCCTACATTAGCTCAGTCTTCCCTCACTATCTCTCTGTGTATAGATCTCCTGGATTCTTCTATTCCTTCATTAGCTCAGTCTTCCCTCACTATCTCTGTGTATAGATCTCCTGGATTCTTCTCTTCCTTCATTAGCTCAGTCTTCCCTCACTATCTCTCTGTGTATAGATCTCCTGGATTCTTCTATTCCTTCATTACCTCAGTCTTCCCTCGCTATCTCTCTGTGTATAGATCTCCTGGATTCTTCTATTCCTTCATTAGCTCAGTCTTCCCTCACTATCTCTGTGTATAGATCTCCTGGATTCTTCTCTTCCTTCATTAGCTCAGTCTTCCCTCACTATCTCTGTGTATAGATCTCCTGGATTCTTCTCTTCCTTCATTAGCTCAGTCTTCCCTCACTATCTCTCTGTGTATAGATCTCCTGGATTCTTCTATTCCTTCATTAGCTCAGTCTTCCCTCACTATCTCTCTGTGTATAGATCTCCTGGATTCTTCTATTCCTTCATTAGCTCAGTCTTCCCTCACTATCTCTCTGTGTATAGATCTCCTGGATTCTTCTATTCCTTCATTAGCTCAGTCTTCCCTCACTATCTTTGTGTTTAGATCTCCTGGATTCTTCTATTCCTTCATTAGATCAGTCTTCCCTCACTATCTCTCTGTGTATAGATCTCCTGGATTCTTCTATTCCTCCATTAGCTCAGTCTTCCCTCACTATCTCTCTGTGTATAGATCTCCTGGATTCTTCTATTCCTTCATTAGCTCAGTCTTCCCTCACTATCTCTCTGTGTATAGATCTCCTGGATTCTTCTATTCTTCATTAGCTCAGTCTTCCCTCATTATCTCTCTGTGTATAGATCTCCTGGATTCTTCTCTTCCTTCATTAGCTCAGTCTTCCCTCACTATCTCTCTGTGTATAGATCCCCTGGATTCTTCTGTTCCTTCATTAGCTCAGTCTTCCCTCACTATCTCCCTGTGCATAGATCTCCTGGATTCTTCTATTCCTTCATTAGCTCAGTCTTCCCTCACTATCTCTCTGTGTATAGATCTCCTGGATTCTTCTATTCTTCATTAGCTCAGTCTTCCCTCATTATCTCTCTGTGTATAGATCTGGATTCTTCTATTCCTTCATTAGCTCAGTCTTCCCTCACTATCTCTCTGTGTATAGATCTCCTGGATTCTTCTATTCCTTCATTAGCTCAGTCTTCCCTCACTATCTCTGTGTATAGATCTCCTGGATTCTTTTATTCTTTCATTAGTTCAGTCTTCCCTCACTATCTCTCTGTGTTTAGATCTCCTGGATTCTTCTATTCCTTCATTAGATCAGTCTTCCCTCACTATCTCTCTGTGTATAGATCTCCTGGATTCTTCTATTCCTCCATTAGCTCAGTCTTCCCTCACTATCTCTCTGTGTATAGATCTCCTGGATTCTTCTATTCCTCCATTAGCTCAGTCTTCCCTCACTATCTTTGTGCTTAGATCTCCTGGATTCTTCTATTCCTTAATTAGATCAGTCTTCCCTCACTATCTCTCTGTGTATAGATCTCCTGGATTCTTCTATTCCTCCATTAGCTCAATCTTCCCTCACTATCTCTCTGTGTATAGATCTCCTGGATTCTTCTATTCCTTCATTAGCTCAGTCTTCCCTCACTATCTCTGTGTATAGATCTCCTGGATTCTTCTCTTCCTTCATTAGCTCAGTCTTCCCTCACTATCTCTGTGTATAGATCTCCTGGATTCTTCTATTCCTCCATTAGCTCAGTCTTCCCTCACTATCTTTGTGTTTAGATCTCCTGGATTCTTCTATTCCTTCATTAGATCAGTCTTCCCTCACTATCTCTCTGTGTATAGATCTCCTGGATTCTTCTATTCCTCCATTAGCTCAGTCTTCCCTCACTATCTCTCTGTGTATAGATCTCCTGGATTCTTCTCTTCCTTCATTAGCTCAGTCTTCCCTCACTATCTCTGTGTATAGATCTCCTGGATTCTTCTATTCCTTCATTAGCTCAGTCTTCCCTCACTATCTCTCTGTGTATAGATCTCCTGGATTCTTCTATTCCTTCATTAGCTCAGTCTTCCCTCACTATCTCTGTGTATAGATCTCCTGGATTCTTCTCTTCCTTCATTAGCTCAGTCTTCCCTCACTATCTCTGTGTATAGATCTCCTGGATTCTTCTATTCCTCCATTAGCTCAGTCTTCCCTCACTATCTTTGTGTTTAGATCTCCTGGATTCTTCTATTCCTCCATTAGCTCAGTCTTCCCTCACTATCTTTGTGTATAGATCTCCTGGATTCTTCTGTTCCTTCATTAGCTCAGTCTTCCCTCACTATCTCTATGTGTATAGATCTCCTGGATTCTTCTATTCCTTCATTAGCTCAGTCTTCCCTCACTATCTCTCTGTGTATAGATCTCCTGGATTCTTCTCCTTCATTAGCTCAGTCTTCCCTCACTATCTCTCTGTGTATAGATCTCCTGGATTCTTCTATTCCTTCATTAGCTCAGTCTTCCCTCACTATCTCTCTGTGTATAGATCTCCTGGATTCTTCTCTTCCTTCATTACCTCAGTCTTCCCTCACTATCTCTGTGTGTATAGATCTCCTGGATTCTTCTATTCCTCCATTAGCTCAGTCTTCCCTCACTATCTCTCTGTGTATAGATCTCCTGGATTCTTCTATTCCTTCATTAGCTCAGTCTTCCCTCACTATCTCTCTGTGTATAGATCTCCTGGATTCTTCTATTCCTCCATTAGCTCAGTCTTCCCTCACTATCTTTGTGTTTAGATCTCCTGGATTCTTCTATTCCTCCATTAGCTCAGTCTTCCCTCACTATCTCTCTGTGTATAGATCTCCTGGATTCTGCTATTCCTTCATTAGCTCAGTCTTCCCTCACTATCTCTCTGTGTATAGATCTCCTGGATTCTTCTATTCCTTCATTAGCTCAGTCTTCCCTCACTATCTCTCTGTGTATAGATCTCCTGGATTCTTCTATTCCTTCATTAGCTCAGTCTTCCATCACTATCTCTCTGTGTATAGATCTCCTGGATTCTTCTATTCCTTCATTAGCTCAGTCTTCCCTCACTATCTCTGTGTATAGATCTCCTGGATTCTTCTCTTCTTCATTAGCTCAGTCTTCCCTCACTATCTCTGTGTGTATAGATCTCCTGGATTCTTCTATTCCTCCATTAGCTCAGTCTTCCCTCACTATCTCTCTGTGTATAGATCTCCTGGATTCTTCTATTCCTTCATTAGCTCAGTCTTCCCTCACTATCTCTGTGTATAGATCTCCTGGATTCTTCTATTCCTCCATTAGCTCAGTCTTCCCTCACTATCTTTGTGTTTAGATCTCCTGGTTTCTTCTATTCCTTCATTAGCTCAGTCTTCCCTCACTATCTCTCTGTGTATAGATCTCCTGGATTCTTCTATTCCTTCATTAGCTCAGTCTTCCCTCACTATCTCTCTGTGTATAGATCTCCTGGATTCTTCTGTTCCTTCATTAGCTCAGTCTTCCCTCACTATCTCTCTGTGTATAGATCTCCTGGATTCTTCTATTCCTTCATTAGCTCAGTCTTCCCTCACTATCTCTGTGTATAGATCTCCTGGATTCTTCTCTTCCTTCATTAGCTCAGTCTTCCCTCACTATCTCTGTGTATAGATCTCCTGGATTCTTCTATTCCTCCATTAGCTCAGTCTTCCCTCACTATCTTTGTGTTTAGATCTCCTGGATTCTTCTATTCCTTCATTAGATCAGTCTTCCCTCACTATCTCTCTGTGTATAGATCTCCTGGATTCTTCTATTCCTCCATTAGCTCAGTCTTCCCTCACTATCTCTCTGTGTATAGATCTCCTGGATTCTTCTCTTCCTTCATTAGCTCAGTCTTCCCTCACTATCTCTGTGTATAGATCTCCTGGATTCTTCTATTCCTTCATTAGCTCAGTCTTCCCTCACTATCTCTCTGTGTATAGATCTCCTGGATTCTTCTATTCCTTCATTAGCTCAGTCTTCCCTCACTATCTCTGTGTATAGATCTCCTGGATTCTTCTCTTCCTTCATTAGCTCAGTCTTCCCTCACTATCTCTGTGTATAGATCTCCTGGATTCTTCTATTCCTCCATTAGCTCAGTCTTCCCTCACTATCTTTGTGTTTAGATCTCCTGGATTCTTCTATTCCTCCATTAGCTCAGTCTTCCCTCACTATCTTTGTGTATAGATCTCCTGGATTCTTCTGTTCCTTCATTAGCTCAGTCTTCCCTCACTATCTCTCTGTGTATAGATCTCCTGGATTCTTCTATTCCTTCATTAGCTCAGTCTTCCCTCACTATCTCTCTGTGTATAGATCTCCTGGATTCTTCTTCTCCTTCATTAGCTCAGTCTTCCCTCACTATCTCTCTGTGTATAGATCTCCTGGATTCTTCTATTCCTTCATTAGCTCAGTCTTCCCTCACTATCTCTCTGTGTATAGATCTCCTGGATTCTTCTCTTCCTTCATTACCTCAGTCTTCCCTCACTATCTCTGTGTGTATAGATCTCCTGGATTCTTCTATTCCTCCATTAGCTCAGTCTTCCCTCACTATCTCTCTGTGTATAGATCTCCTGGATTCTTCTATTCCTTCATTAGCTCAGTCTTCCCTCACTATCTCTCTGTGTATAGATCTCCTGGATTCTTCTATTCCTCCATTAGCTCAGTCTTCCCTCACTATCTTTGTGTTTAGATCTCCTGGATTCTTCTATTCCTCCATTAGCTCAGTCTTCCCTCACTATCTCTCTGTGTATAGATCTCCTGGATTCTGCTATTCCTTCATTAGCTCAGTCTTCCCTCACTATCTCTCTGTGTATAGATCTCCTGGATTCTTCTATTCCTTCATTAGCTCAGTCTTCCCTCACTATCTCTCTGTGTATAGATCTCCTGGATTCTTCTATTCCTTCATTAGCTCAGTCTTCCATCACTATCTCTCTGTGTATAGATCTCCTGGATTCTTCTATTCCTTCATTAGCTCAGTCTTCCCTCACTATCTCTGTGTATAGATCTCCTGGATTCTTCTCTTCTTCATTAGCTCAGTCTTCCCTCACTATCTCTGTGTGTATAGATCTCCTGGATTCTTCTATTCCTCCATTAGCTCAGTCTTCCCTCACTATCTCTCTGTGTATAGATCTCCTGGATTCTTCTATTCCTTCATTAGCTCAGTCTTCCCTCACTATCTCTGTGTATAGATCTCCTGGATTCTTCTATTCCTCCATTAGCTCAGTCTTCCCTCACTATCTTTGTGTTTAGATCTCCTGGTTTCTTCTATTCCTTCATTAGCTCAGTCTTCCCTCACTATCTCTCTGTGTATAGATCTCCTGGATTCTTCTATTCCTTCATTAGCTCAGTCTTCCCTCACTATCTCTCTGTGTATAGATCTCCTGGATTCTTCTGTTCCTTCATTAGCTCAGTCTTCCCTCACTATCTCTCTGTGTATAGATCTCCTGGATTCTTCTATTCCTTCATTAGCTGAGTCTTCCCTCACTATCTCTGTGTATAGGTCTCCTGGATTCTTCTATTCCTTCATTAGATCAGTCTTCCCTCACTATCTCTCTGTGTATAGATCTCCTGGATTCTTCTATTCCTTCATTAGCTCAGTCTTCCCTCACTATCTCTCTGTGTATAGATCTCCTGGATTCTTCTATTCCTTCATTAGCTCAGTCTTCCCTCACTATCTCTGTGTATAGATCTCCTGGATTCTTCTCTTCTTCATTAGCTCAGTCTTCCCTCACTATCTCTGTGTATAGATCTCCTGGATTCTTCTATTCCTTCATTAGCTCAGTCTTCCCTCACTATCTCTGTGTATAGATCTCCTGGATTCTTCTCTTCTTCATTAGCTCAGTCTTCCCTCACTATCTCTGTGTGTATAGATCGCCTGGATTCTTCTATTCCTCCATTAGCTCAGTCTTCCCTCACTATCTCTGTGTATAGATCTCCTGGATTCTTCTGTTCCTTCATTAGCTCAGTCTTCCCTCACTATCTCTCTGTGTATAGATCTCCTGGATTCTTCTATTCCTTCATTAGCTCAGTCTTCCCTCACTGTCTCTCTGTGTATAGATCTCCTGGATTCTTCTATTCCTCATTAGCTCAGTCTTCCCTCACTATCTTTCTGTGTATAGATCTCCTGGATTCTTCTGTTCCTTCATTAGCTCAGTCTTCCCTCACTATCTCTCTGTGTATAGATCTCCTGGATTCTTCTATTCCTTCATTAGCTCAGTCTTCCCTCACTATCTCTGTGTATAGATCTCCTGGATTCTTCTCTTCTTCATTAGCTCAGTCTTCCCTCACTATCTCTGTGTATAGATCTCCTGGATTCTTCTATTCCTTCATTAGCTCAGTCTTCCCTCACTATCTCTGTGTAAAGATCTCCTGGATTCTTCTACTCCTTCATTAGCTCAGTCTTCCCTCACTATCTCTCTGTGTATAGATCTCCTGGATTCTTATATTCCTTCATTAGCTCAGTCTTCCCTCACTATCTCTGTGTATAGATCTCCTGGATTCTTCTCTTCTTCATTAGCTCAGTCTTCCCTCACTATCTCTGTGTGTATAGATCTCCTGGATTCTTCTATTCCTCATTAGCTCACTCTTCCCTCACTATCTCTCTGTGTATAGATCTCCTGGATTCTTCTATTCCTCATTAGCTCAGTCTTCTCTCACTGTCTCTCTGTGTATAGATCTCCTGGATTCTTCTATTTCTTCATTCACTGATCTCGGGGAGGCCAGCCAGAGAGAGGGGGCAATGTACCTAAGATTTCACTGTTTTGAGCACCCTCGCTGGCTGCCGGCAGTGTTTTCTCTGGCTGGTCTCCCCGAGATCAGTGATTGTTTTGTTTTGTTGGTCTACTAGGCATTGCTCCCACCCAGCCAGAATCCTACTCCACACTGATGAGGGGCAATACCCCGAAACAGCTATCTGTGGATGGATACCTGGCCTTGGTATTTCCCTTGTCATATCTTTAAACTTGACAAAAAGTTGGATATTGACTAAAAGGGCCACTTAATATGGTGGTTATGGTGGTCTCCTAAAAAGTCACCCCTTGGCTGGGCCCTTCCCGGAGGAATATCTGGCTGGTTTCTGTGTTGAGACTCCTAACAGAGGCTCCACGGACCTTTTTGATTTGTCTATTTCTTCATTAGCTCAGTCTTCCCTCACTATCTCTCTGTGTATAGATCGCCTGGATTCTTCTGTTCCTTCATTAGCTCAGTCTTCCCTCACTATCTCTGTGTATAGATCTCCTGGATTCTTCTATTCCTTCATTAGCTCAGTCTTCTCTCACTATCTCTCTGTTTATAGATATCCTGGATTCTTCTATTCTTCATTAGATCAGTCTTCCCTCACTATCTCTCTGTGTATAGATCTCCTGGATTCTGCTATTCCTTCATTAGCTCAGTCTTCCCTCACTATCTCTCTGTGTATAGATCTCCTGGATTCTTCTATTCCTTCATTAGCTCAGTCTTCCCTCACTATCTCTGTGTATAGATCTCCTGGATTCTTCTATTCCTTCATTAGCTCAGTCTTCCCTCACTATCTCTCTGTGTATAGATCTCCTGGATTCTGCTATTCCTTCATTAGCTCAGTCTTCCCTCACTATCTCTCTGTGTATAGATCTCCTGGATTCTGCTATTCCTTCATTAGCTCAGTCTTCCCTCACTATCTCTCTGTGTATAGATCTCCTGGATTCTTCTATTCCTTCATTAGCTCAGTCTTCCCTCACTATCTCTCTGTGTATAGATCTCCTGGATTCTGCTATTCCTTCATTAGCTCAGTCTTCCCTCACTATCTCTCTGTGTATAGATCTCCTGGATTCTTCTATTCCTTCATTAGCTCAGTCTTCCCTCACTATCTCTCTGTGTATAGATCTCCTGGATTCTGCTATTCCTTCATTAGCTCAGTCTTCCCTCACTATCTCTCTGTGTATAGATCTCCTGGATTCTTCTATTCCTTCATTAGCTCAGTCTTCCCTCACTATCTCTCTGTGTATAGATCTCCTGGATTCTGCTATTCCTTCATTAGCTCAGTCTTCCCTCACTATCTCTCTGTGTATAGATCTCCTGGATTCTTCTATTCCTTCATTAGCTCAGTCTTCCCTCACTATCTCTCTGTGTATAGATCTCCTGGATTCTTCTATTCCTTCATTAGCTCAGTCTTCCCTCACTATCTCTCTGTGTATAGATCTCCTGGATTCTTCTCCTCCTTCATTACCTTAGTCTTCCCTCACTATCTCTGTGTGTATAGATCTCCTGGATTCTTCTATTCCTCCATTAGCTCAGTCTTCCCTCACTATCTCTGTGTATAGATCTCCTGGATTCTTCTCTTCCTTCATTAGCTCAGTCTTCCCTCACTATCTCTGTGTATAGATCTCCTGGATTCTTCTCTTCCTTCATTAGCTCAGTCTTCCCTCACTATCTCTGTGTATAGATCTCCTGGATTCTTCTATTCCTCCATTAGCTCAGTCTTCCCTCACTATCTCTCTGTGTATAGATCTCCTGGATTCTTCTATTCCTTCATTAGCTCAGTCTTCCCTCACTATCTTTGTGTTTAGATCTCCTGGATTCTTCTATTCCTTCATTAGCTCAGTCTTCCCTCACTATCTCTCTGTGTATAGATCTCCTGGATTCTTCTATTCCTTCATTAGCTGAGTCTTCCCTCACTATCTCTGTGTATAGGTCTCCTGGATTCTTCTATTCCTTCATTAGCTCAGTCTTCCCTCACTATCTCTCTGTGTATAGATCTCCTGGATTCTTCTATTCCTTCATTAGCTCAGTCTTCCCTCACTGTCTCTCTGTGTATAGATCTCCTGGATTCTTCTATTCCTCATTAGCTCAGTCTTCCCTCACTATCTCTCTGTGTATAGATCTCCTGGATTCTTCTATTCCTTCATTAGCTCAGTCTTCCCTCACTATCTCTCTGTGTATAGATCTCCTGGATTCTTCTATTCCTTCATTAGCTCAGTCTTCCCTCACTATCTCTGTGTATAGATCTCCTGGATTCTTCTCTTCTTCATTAGCTCAGTCTTCCCTCACTATCTCTCTGTGTATAGATCTCCTGGATTCTTCTATTCCTTCATTAGCTCAGTCTTCCCTCACTGTCTCTCTGTGTATAGATCTCCTGGATTCTTCTATTCCTTCATTAGCTCAGTCTTCCCTCACTATCTCTCTGTGTATAGATCTCCTGGATTCTTCTATTCCTCATTAGCTCAGTCTTCCCTCACTATCTCTCTGTGTATAGATCTCCTGGATTCTTCTATTCCTTCATTAGATCAGTCTTCCCTCACTATCTCTCTGTGTATAGATCTCCTGGATTCTTCTATTCCTCATTAGCTCAGTCTTCCCTCACTGTCTCTCTGTGTATAGATCTCCTGGATTCTTCTATTTCTTCATTCACTGATCTCGGGGAGGCCAGCCAGAGAGAGGGGGCAATGTACCTAAGATTTCACTGTCTTGAGCACCCTCGCTGGCTGCCGGCAGTGTTTTCTCTGGCTGGTCTCCCCGAGATCAGTGATTGTTTTGTTTTGTTGGTCTACTAGGCATTGCTCCCACCCAGCCAGAATCCTACTCCACACTGATGAGGGGCAATACCCCGAAACAGCTATCTGTGGATGGATACCTGGACTTGGTATTTCCCTTGTCATATCTTTAAACTTGACAAAAAGTTGGATATTGACTAAAAGGGCCACTTAATATGGTGGTTATGGTGGTCTCCTAAAAAGAGTCACCCCTTGGCTGGGCCCTTCCCGGAGGGATATCTGGCTGGTTTCTGTGTTGAGACTCCTAACAGAGGCTCCACTGACCTTTTTGATTTGTCTATTTCTTCATTAGCTCAGTCTTCCCTCACTGTCTCTCTGTGTATAGATCTCCTGGATTCTTCTATTCCTCATTAGCTCAGTCTTCCCTCACTATCTCTCTGTGTATAGATCTCCTGGATTCTTCTATTCCTTCATTAGCTCAGTCTTCCCTCACTATCTCTCTGTGTATAGATCTCCTGGATTCTTCTATTCCTTCATTAGCTCAGTCTTCCCTCACTATCTCTGTGTATAGATCTCCTGGATTCTTCTCTTCTTCATTAGCTCAGTCTTCCCTCACTATCTCTCTGTGTATAGATCTCCTGGATTCTTCTATTCCTTCATTAGCTCAGTCTTCCCTCACTGTCTCTCTGTGTATAGATCTCCTGGATTCTTCTATTCCTTCATTAGCTCAGTCTTCCCTCACTATCTCTCTGTGTATAGATCTCCTGGATTCTTCTATTCCTCATTAGCTCAGTCTTCCCTCACTATCTCTCTGTGTATAGATCTCCTGGATTCTTCTATTCCTTCATTAGATCAGTCTTCCCTCACTATCTCTCTGTGTATAGATCTCCTGGATTCTTCTATTCCTCATTAGCTCAGTCTTCCCTCACTGTCTCTCTGTGTATAGATCTCCTGGATTCTTCTATTTCTTCATTCACTGATCTCGGGGAGGCCAGCCAGAGAGAGGGGGCAATGTACCTAAGATTTCACTGTCTTGAGCACCCTCGCTGGCTGCCGGCAGTGTTTTCTCTGGCTGGTCTCCCCGAGATCAGTGATTGTTTTGTTTTGTTGGTCTACTAGGCATTGCTCCCACCCAGCCAGAATCCTACTCCACACTGATGAGGGGCAATACCCCGAAACAGCTATCTGTGGATGGATACCTGGACTTGGTATTTCCCTTGTCATATCTTTAAACTTGACAAAAAGTTGGATATTGACTAAAAGGGCCACTTAATATGGTGGTTATGGTGGTCTCCTAAAAAGAGTCACCCCTTGGCTGGGCCCTTCCCGGAGGGATATCTGGCTGGTTTCTGTGTTGAGACTCCTAACAGAGGCTCCACTGACCTTTTTGATTTGTCTATTTCTTCATTAGCTCAGTCTTCCCTCACTATCTCTCTGTGTATAGATCTCCTGGATTCTTCTGTTCCTTCATTAGCTCAGTCTTCCCTCACTATCTCTCTGTGTATAGATCTCCTGGATTCTTCTGTTCCTTCATTACCTCAGTCTTCCCTCACTATCTCTCTGGGTATAGATCTCCTGGAATCTTCTAATCCTTCATTAGCTCAGTCTTCCCGCACTATCTCTCTGTGTATAGATCTCCTGGATTCTTCTATTCCTTCATTAGCTCAGTCTTCCCTCACTATCTCTCTGTGTATAGATCTCCTGGATTCTTCTGTTCCTTCATTAGCTCAGTCTTCCCTCACTATCTCTCTGTTTATAGATATCCTGGATTCTTCTATTCTTCATTAGCTCAGTCTTCCCTCACTATCTCTCTGTGTATAGATCTCCTGGATTCTGCTATTCCTTCATTAGCTCAGTCTTCCTTCACTATCTCTCTGTGTATAGATCTCCTGGATTCTTCTATTCCTTCATTAGCTCAGTCTTCCCTCACTATCTCTGTGTATAGATCTCCTGGATTCTTCTATTCCTTCATTAGCTCAGTCTTCCCTCACTATCTCTCTGTGTATAGATCTCCTGGATTCTGCTATTCCTTCATTAGCTCAGTCTTCCCTCACTATCTCTCTGTGTATAGATCTCCTGGATTCTGCTATTCCTTCATTAGCTCAGTCTTCCCTCACTATCTCTCTGTGTATAGATCTCCTGGATTCTTCTGTTCCTTCATTAGCTCAGTCTTCCCTCACTATCTCTCTGTGTATAGATCTCCTGGATTCTTCTATTCCTTCATTAGATCAGTCTTCCCTCACTATCTCTCTGTGTATAGATCTCCTGGATTCTTCTATTCCTTCATTAGCTCAGTCTTCCCTCACTATCTCTCTGTGTATAGATCTCCTGGATTCTTCTATTCCTTCATTAGCTCAGTCTTCCCTCACTATCTCTCTGTGTATAGATCTCCTGGATTCTTCTATTCCTTCATTAGATCAGTCTTCCCTCACTATCTCTCTGTGTATAGATCTCCTGGATTCTTCTATTCCTTCATTAGCTCAGTCTTCCCTCACTATCTCTCTGTGTATAGATCTCCTGGATTCTTCTATTCCTTCATTAGCTCAGTCTTCCCTCACTATCTCTCTGTGTATAGATCTCCTAGATTCTTCTATTCCTTCATTAGCTCAGTCTTCCCTCACTATCTCTCTGTGTATAGATCTCCTGGATTCTTCTATTCCTTCATTAGCTCAGTCTTCCCTCACTATCTCTCTGTGTATAGATCTCCTAGATTCTTCTATTCCTTCATTAGCTCAGTCTTCCCTCACTATCCATGCATAGATCTCCTGGATTCTTCTATTCTTCATTAGCTCAGTCTTCTCTCACTATCTCTCTGTGTATAGATCTCCTGGATTCTCCTAATCCTTCATTAGCTCAGTCTTCCCTCACTATCTCTCTGTGTATAGATCTCCTGGATTCTTCTATTCCTTCATTAGATCAGTCTTCCCTCACTATCTCTCTGTGTATAGATCTCCTGGATTCTTCTATTCCTTCATTAGATCAGTCTTCCCTCACTATCTCTCTGTGTATAGATCTCCTGGATTCTCCTAATCCTTCATTAGCTCAGTATTCCCTCACTATCTCTCTGTGTATAGATCTCCTGGATTCATCTGTTCCTTCATTAGCTCAGTCTTCCCTCACTATCCATGCATAGATCTCCTGGATTCTCCTAATCCTTCATTAGCTCAGTCTTCCCTCACTATCTCTCTGTTATTGCCTGGATTCTCCTAATCCTTCAATATTACAGTGATCAGATAATGTTACAATTACTTTCTGAGAGAAAACAGGTGCAAAAAAGGTATTTGTATGTATGGTTTCTTTTCATCATTTTTTACCACTGCATCATTTTCATCCTATAGCATCCTTTACTTTTACTTTTGACATACCCCCAAACTACTTTTTATTGCTTTTGACGTTTCTTACAGACTTAATTGTTTATCAGTTTTAGATAATCTGATGCACGCCTTGCAGTCTAGCACCCTGCACAGGACACTCACAGCTCAGCCTAGCACCCTGCACAGGACACTCTCACAGCTCAGCCTAGCACCCTGCACAGGACACTCTCACAGCTCAACCCTGCACAGGACACTCTCACAGCTCAACCCTGCACAGGACACTCTCACAGCTCAGCCCTGCACAGGACACTCTCACAGCTCAGCCCTGCACAGGACACTCTCACAGCTCAGCCCTGCACAGGACACTCTCACAGCTCAGCCCTGCACAGGACACTCTCACAGCTCAGCCTTGCACAGGACACTCTCACAGCTCAGCCCTGCACAGGACACTCTCACAGCTCAGCCCTGCACAGGACACTCTCACAGCTCAGCCCTGCACCTTGCACAGGACACTCTCACAGCTCAGCCTAGCACCCTGCACAGGACATTCTCACAGCTCAGCCCTGCACAGGACACTCTCACAGCTCAGCCCTGCACAGGACACTCTCACAGCTCAGCCCTGCACAGGACACTCTCACAGCTCAGCCTTGCACCTTGCACAGGACACTCTCACAGCTCAGCCTTGCACCTTGCACAGGACACTCTCACAGCTCAGCCCTGCACAGGACACTCTCACAGCTCAGCCCTGCACAGGACACTCTCACAGCTCAGCCCTGCACAGGACACTCTCACAGCTCAGCCTTGCACCTTGCACAGGACACTCTCACAGCTCAGCCTAGCACCCTGCACAGGACACTCTCACAGCTCATCCCTGCACAGGACACTCTCACAGCTCAGCCTAGCACCCTGCACAGGACACTCTCACAGCTCAGCCCTGCACAGGACACTCTCACAGCTCAGCCCTGCACAGGACACTCTCACAGCTCAGCCCTGCACAGGACACTCTCACAGCTCAGCCCTGCACATGACACTCTCACAGCTCAGCCCTGCACAGGACACTCTCACAGCTCAGCCCTGCACAGGACACTCTCACAGCTCAGCCCTGCACAGGACACTCTCACAGCTCAGCCCTGCACAGGACACTCTCACAGCTCAGCCTTGCACCTTGCACAGGACACTCTCACAGCTCAGCCTAGCACCCTGCACAGGACACTCTCACAGCTCATCCCTGCACAGGACACTCTCACAGCTCAGCCTAGCACCCTGCACAGGACACTCTCACAGCTCAGCCCTGCACAGGACACTCTCACAGCTCAGCCCTGCACAGGACACTCTCACAGCTCAGCCTTGCACCTTGCACAGGACACTCTCACAGCTCAGCCTTGCACCTTGCACAGGACACTCTCACAGCTCAGCCTAGCACCCTGCACAGGACACTCTCACAGCTCATCCCTGCACAGGACACTCTCACAGCTCAGCCCTGCACAGGACACTCTCACAGCTCAGCCTAGCACCCTGCACAGGACACTCTCACAGCTCAGCCCTGCACAGGACACTCTCACAGCTCAGCCCTGCACAGGACACTCTCACAGCTCAGCCCTGCACAGGACACTCTCACAGCTCAGCCCTGCACAGGACACTCTCACAGCTCAGCCTAGCACCCTGCACAGGACACTCTCACAGCTCAGCCCTGCACAGGACACTCTCACAGCTCAGCCCTGCACAGGACACTCTCACAGCTCAGCCTTGCACCTTGCACAGGACACTCTCACAGCTCAGCCCTGCACATGACAGTCTCACAGCTCAGCCCTGCACAGGACACTCTCACAGCTCAGCCCTGCACAGGACACTCTCACAGCTCAGCCCTGCACAGGACACTCTCACAGCTCAGCCCTGCACAGGACACTCTCACAGCTCAGCCTTGCACCTTGCACAGGACACTCTCACAGCTCAGCCTTGCACCTTGCACAGGACACTCTCACAGCTCAGCCTAGCACCCTGCACAGGACACTCTCACAGCTCATCCCTGCACAGGACACTCTCACAGCTCAGCCCTGCACAGGACACTCTCACAGCTCAGCCCTGCACAGGACACTCTCACAGCTCAGCCTAGCACCCTGCACAGGACACTCTCACAGCTCAGCCCTGCACAGGACACTCTCACAGCTCAGCCCTGCACAGGACACTCTCACAGCTCAGCCTTGCACCCTGCACAGGACACTCTCACAGCTCAGCCCTGCACCCTGCATAGGACACTCTCACAGCTCAGCCCTGCACCCTGCACAGGACACTCTCACAGCTCAGCCCTGCACCCTGCACAGTACATCTTCACTTCTTGATCTTTCTATTTGCATTTCTTACACCAAAAAGGTTGCACCAGTCCCTGTCTTGCGTCACATATGTGGCGAGGCGCACACCATTGATAAGAAGCGTTGATTTCATCAAGTGGTGTGCGCCCTGCCGGAAATGTCACTAGGTTAGTAAGAAACACCGACACTTTTCATGAATTTGTCACAGTGATGTAGCTACGCCCCGACCCACCCCCGTCACATCCCCAGCTCTGCCTATTTTGACGGAACTGCCTAAAACTGGCATGATGTGATGCTAGCCACTACTCGCAGGCTAGTCTTTTGGCTGGGTAGTCTAGAGAGCCGGAGGTCAAAATACCAAGAGGGCCCTTAATAAACAAAAGGATAAGTGAAAAGGCATAGTCACAGTCTGAGGTCAGCATTCCAGGCAGGTAGCAGATAAAGACAAACAGGCTAGGTAAACAGAGAGTCAGAAGAAAGGTCCAAGGTCGGGTAACAATATATCAGATACTGAGCACAGGAACCAAAGGCATGCAGACACCACCGAGCATAAGCTATAACTGGCAGCAAATTGGAGGCAGGGATTCAGTGCCAGGTAATCACCACGAACAGGAGACACATGTCATGCTGCATTTTGACGTGGCTTGGAGTAGTACAGTGGAGTCACCACAAGGTGGCAGCAGAGTAATGTCACGCTGTGCTAAGACGTGACATGGAGTAGTACAGCAAAGTCACCACAAGGTGGCAGCAGAGTAGTCAGAGAGCCGAGTCAGCAACAGGAAGTCAAAACAATGTACAGAGAAAGCTGAAGGGAGAGTAAGAATCAATACAGGGACGGGAGCGTAAGTCAAGTACCAGGAAGTCCAAACTATAAACAAAGGTATTACAAGCGGGATGAGGCCGGGGAGGACAGACAGACACAAGTTAGGCGGGAGAGGGGGCGGAGGATAGATCGGGTACCTCAACAGAGCCAGTTACACACATTATGAGACATAGACTATCACTGACGCTGAACAAAAGGTGCAGCACCCACATATATCGTCCCGGAAACCGGAAAAAGGCAGCGAGAAATTAACCCCTAACATGACCAGGCAGGAGCTGGAATATACCACAGCGGCAGATACCAGCCTGAATCATGACACACATGGAGGAAACCCAGCACACCCCAGCCTTCAATTAGGCGGCTGAACTGTCCATCATCATTCTCTCAGCTCACCACAACCCTGCCTCCGATTGGACGGCTGAACTGTCCATCATCATTCTCTCAGCTCACCACAACCCTGCCTGCGATTGGACGGCTGAACTGTCCATCATCATTCTCTCAGCTCACCACAACCCTGCCTCCGATTGGACGGCTGAACTGTCCATCATCATTCTCTCAGCTCACCACAACCCTGCCTCCGATTGGACGGCTGAACTGTCCATCATCATTCTCTCAGCTCACCACAACCCTGCCTCCGATTGGACGGCTGAACTGTCCATCACCATACTGATAGCTCAGCACAACCATGCCTCCGAATGGACGGCTGAACTGTCCCTCACCATACTGATAGCTCAGCACACCCCTGCCCAAGATTGGACGGCTGAACTGTCCATCACCATACTGATAGCTCAGCACGCCCCTGCCCAAGATTGGACGGCTGTACTGTCCCTCACCATACTGATAGCTCAGCACGCCCCTGCCCAAGATTGGACGGCTGAACTGTCCATCACCATACTGACAGCTCAGCACACCCCTGCCCAAGATTGGACGGCTGAACTGTCCATCACCATACTGACAGCTCAGCACACCCCTGCCCAAGATTGGACGGCTGAACTGTCCCATCACCATACTGACAGCTCAGCACACCCCTGCCCAAGATTGGACGGCTGAACTGTCCATCACCATACTGACAGCTCAGCACTCCCCTGCCCAAGATTGGACGGCTGCACTATCCATCACCATACTGACAGCTCAGCACTCCCCTGCCCAAGATTGGACGGCTGAACTGTCCATCACCATACTGATAGCTCAGCACGCCCCTGCCCAAGATTGGACGGCTGCACTATCCATCACCATACTGACAGCTCAGCACACCCCTGCCCAAGATTGGACGGCTGCACTGTCCATCACCATACTGACAGCTCAGCACACCCCTGCCCAAGATTGGACGGCTGCACTATCCATCACCATACTGACAGCTCAGCACACCCCTGCCCAAGATTGGACGGCTGTACTGTCCATCACCATACTGATAGCTCAGCACGCCCCTGCCCAAGATTGGACGGCTGCACTGTCCATCACCATACTGACAGCTCAGCACACCCCTGCCCAAGATTGGACGGCTGAACTGTCCATCACCATACTGATAGCTCAGCACGCCCCTGCCCAAGATTGGACGGCTGCACTATCCATCACCATACTGACAGCTCAGCACACCCCTGCCCAAGATTGGACGGCTGTACTGTCCATCACCATACCGACAGCTCAGCACGCCCCTGCCCAAGATTGGACGGCTGCACTGTCCATCACCATACTGATAGCTCAGCACGCCCCTGCCCAAGATTGGACGGCTGCACTGTCCATCACCATACTGACAGCTCAGCACTCCCCTGCCCAAGATTGGACGGCTGCACTATCCATCACCATACTGACAGCTCAGCACTCCCCTGCCCAAGATTGGACGGCTGCACTATCCATCACCATACTGACAGCTCAGCACTCCCCTGCCCAAGATTGGACGGCTGTACTGTCCATCACCATACTGACAGCTCAGGACAACCCTGCCCAAGATTGGACGGCTGCACTGTCCATCACCATACTGACAGCTCACCACAACCCTGCCCAAGATTGGACGGCTGCACTGTCCATCACCATACTGACAGCTCAGCACGCCCCTGCCCAAGATTGGACGGCTGCACTGTCCATCACCATACTGACAGCTCAGCACGCCCCTGCCCAAGATTGGACGGCTGCACTATCCATCACCATACTGACAGCTCAGCACACCCCTGCCCAAGATTGGACGGCTGAACTGTCCATCACCATACTGACAGCTCAGCACACCCCTGCCCAAGATTGGACGGCTGCACTGTCCATCACCATACTGATAGCTCAGCACGCCCCTGCCCAAGATTGGACGGCTGTACTGTCCCTCACCATACTGATAGCTCAGCACGCCCCTGCCCAAGATTGGACGGCTGAACTGTCCATCACCATACTGACAGCTCAGCACACCCCTGCCCAAGATTGGACGGCTGAACTGTCCATCACCATACTGATAGCTCAGCACGCCCCTGCCCAAGATTGGACGGCTGAACTGTCCCATCACCATACTGACAGCTCAGCACGCCCCTGCCCAAGATTGGACGGCTGAACTGTCCATCACCATACTGACAGCTCAGCACACCCCTGCCCAAGATTGGACGGCTGAACTGTCCATCACCATACTGATAGCTCAGCACTCCCCTGCCCAAGATTGGACGGCTGAACTGTCCATCACCATACTGACAGCTCAGCACACCCCTGCCCAAGATTGGACGGCTGCACTGTCCATCACCATACTGACAGCTCAGCACTCCCCTGCCCAAGATTGGACGGCTGTACTGTCCATAACCATACTGACAGCTCAGCACGCCCCTGCCCAAGATTGGACGGCTGCACTGTCCATCACCATACTGACAGCTCAGCACGCCCCTGCCCAAGATTGGACGGCTGCACTGTCCATCACCATACTGACAGCTCAGCACACCCCTGCCCAAGATTGGACGGCTGCACTGTCCATCACCATACTGATAGCTCAGCACGCCCCTGCCCAAGATTGGACGGCTGCACTGTCCATCACCATACTGATAGCTCAGCACGCCCCTGCCCAAGATTGGACGGCTGCACTGTCCATCACCTTACTGATAGCTCAGCACGCCCCTGCCCAAGATTGGACGGCTGCACTGTCCATCACCTTACTGATAGCTCAGCACGCCCCTGCCCAAGATTTGACGGCTGTTCTGTCCATCACCATACTGACAGCTCAGCACGCCCCTGCCCAAGATTGGACGGCTGCACTGTCCATCACCATACCGACAGCTCAGCACGCCCCTGCCCAAGATTGGACGGCTGCACTGTCCATCACCATACTGACAGCTCCGCACGCCCCTGCCCAAGAAGGGATGGTTTAACTATCCATCACCATAGTGACAGCTCAGCTCGCCCCCGATTGGATGGCTGCACTGTCTTTCACCATACTGGCAGCTCAGCACGCCCCTGCCGCAGAATGGACGGCTGAACTGTCCATCACCATACTGACAGCTCAGCACACCCCTGCCTCTGATTGGACGGCTGAACTGTCCCTCCCCATACTGACAGCTCAGCACACCCCTGCCTCTGATTGGACGGCTGAACTGTCCCTCACCATACTGACAGCTCAGCACACCCCTGCCTCTGATTGGATGGCTGAACTGTCCCTCACCATACTGACAGCTCAGCACACCCCTGCCTCTGATTGGACGGCTGAACTGTCCCTCACCATACTGACAGCTCAGCACACCCCTGCCTCTGATTGGATGGCTGAACTGTCCCTCACCATACTAACAGCTCAGCACACCCCTGCCTCTGATTGGACGGCTGAACTGTCCCTCACCATACTGACAGCTCAGCACGCCCCTGCCTCTGATTGGACGGCTGAACTGTCCATCACCATACTGACAGCTCAGCACGCCCCTGCCTCTGATTGGACGGCTGCACTGTCCATCACCATACTGACAGCTCAGCACGCCCCTGCCTCTGATTGGATGGCTGCACTGTCCATCACTATACTGACAGCTCAGCACGCCCCTGCCTCTGATTGGACGGCTGAACTGTCCCTCACCATACTGACAGCTCAGCACGCCCCTGCCCAAGATTGGACGGCTGTACTGTCCATCACCATACTGACAGCTCAGCACGCCCCTGCCCAAGATTGGACGGCTGCACTGTCCATCACCATACTGATAGCTCAGCACGCCCCTGCCCAAGATTGGACGGCTGCACTGTCCATCACCATACTGATAGCTCAGCACGCCCCTGCCCAAGATTGGACGGCTGCACTGTCCATCACCATACTGATAGCTCAGCACGCCCCTGCCCAAGATTGGACGGCTGCACTGTCCATCACCTTACTGATAGCTCAGCACGCCCCTGCCCAAGATTGGACGGCTGTACTGTCCATCACCATACTGACAGCTCAGCACGCCCCTGCCCAAGATTGGACGGCTGCACTGTCCATCACCATACCGACAGCTCAGCACGCCCCTGCCCAAGATTGGACGGCTGCACTGTCCATCACCATACTGACAGCTCCGCACGCCCCTGCCCAAGAAGGGATGGTTTAACTATCCATCACCATAGTGACAGCTCAGCTCGCCCCCGATTGGATGGCTGCACTGTCTTTCACCATACTGGCAGCTCAGCACGCCCCTGCCGCAGAATGGACGGCTGAACTGTCCATCACCATACTGACAGCTCAGCACACCCCTGCCTCTGATTGGACGGCTGAACTGTCCCTCCCCATACTGACAGCTCAGCACACCCCTGCCTCTGATTGGACGGCTGAACTGTCCCTCACCATACTGACAGCTCAGCACACCCCTGCCTCTGATTGGATGGCTGAACTGTCCCTCACCATACTGACAGCTCAGCACACCCCTGCCTCTGATTGGACGGCTGAACTGTCCCTCACCATACTGACAGCTCAGCACACCCCTGCCTCTGATTGGATGGCTGAACTGTCCCTCACCATACTAACAGCTCAGCACACCCCTGCCTCTGATTGGACGGCTGAACTGTCCCTCACCATACTGACAGCTCAGCACGCCCCTGCCTCTGATTGGACGGCTGAACTGTCCATCACCATACTGACAGCTCAGCACGCCCCTGCCTCTGATTGGACGGCTGCACTGTCCATCACCATACTGACAGCTCAGCACGCCCCTGCCTCTGATTGGATGGCTGCACTGTCCATCACTATACTGACAGCTCAGCACGCCCCTGCCTCTGATTGGACGGCTGAACTGTCCCTCACCATACTGACAGCTCAGCACGCCCCTGCCCAAGATTGGACGGCTGTACTGTCCATCACCATACTGACAGCTCAGCACGCCCCTGCCCAAGATTGGACGGCTGTACTGTCCATCACCATACTGACAGCTCAGCACTCCCCTGCCCAAGATTGGACGGCTGTACTGTCCATCACCATACTGACAGCTCAGCACTCCCCTGCCCAAGATTGGACGGCTGCACTATCCATCACCATACTGACAGCTCAGCACGCCCCTGCCCAAGATTGGACGGCTGCACTATCCATCACCATACTGACAGCTCAGCACACCCCTGCCCAAGATTGGACGGCTGAACTGTCCCATCACCATACTGACAGCTCAGCACGCCCCTGCCCAAGATTGGACGGCTGCACTATCCATCACCATACTGACAGCTCAGCACGCCCCTGCCCAAGATTGGACGGCTGAACTGTCCCTCACCATACTGACAGCTCAGCACGCCCCTGCCCAAGATTGGACGGCTGCACTATCCATCACCATACTGATAGCTCAGCACGCCCCTGCCCAAGATTGGACGGCTGAACTGTCCCTCACCATACTGACAGCTCAGCACGCCCCTGCCCAAGATTGGACGGCTGCACTGTCCATCACCATACTGACAGCTCAGCACGCCCCTGCCCAAGATTGGACGGCTGAATTGTCCCTCACCATACTGACAGCTCAGCACGCCCCTGCCCAAGATTGGACGGCTGCACTATCCATCACCATACTGACAGCTCAGCACACCCCTGCCCAAGATTGGACGGCTGCACTGTCCATCACCATACTGACAGCTCAGCACGCCCCTGCCCAAGATTGGACGGCTGCACTGTCCATCACCATACTGACAGCTCAGCACGCCCCTGCCCAAGATTGGACGGCTGCACTGTCCATCACCATACTGATAGCTCAGCACGCCCCTGCCCAAGATTGGACGGCTGTACTGTCCATCACCATACTGACAGCTCAGCACGCCCCTGCCCAAGATTGGACGGCTGCACTGTCCATCACCATACCGACAGCTCAGCACGCCCCTGCCCAAGATTGGACGGCTGCACTGTCCATCACCATACTGACAGCTCCGCACGCCCCTGCCCAAGAAGGGATGGTTTAACTATCCATCACCATAGTGACAGCTCAGCTCGCCCCCGATTGGATGGCTGCACTGTCTTTCACCATACTGGCAGCTCAGCACGCCCCTGCCGCAGAATGGACGGCTGAACTGTCCATCACCATACTGACAGCTCAGCACACCCCTGCCTCTGATTGGACGGCTGAACTGTCCCTCACCATACTGACAGCTCAGCACACCCCTGCCTCTGATTGGATGGCTGAACTGTCCCTCACCATACTAACAGCTCAGCACACCCCTGCCTCTGATTGGACGGCTGAACTGTCCCTCACCATACTGACAGCTCAGCACGCCCCTGCCTCTGATTGGACGGCTGAACTGTCCATCACCATACTGACAGCTCAGCACGCCCCTGCCTCTGATTGGACGGCTGCACTGTCCATCACCATACTGACAGCTCAGCACGCCCCTGCCTCTGATTGGATGGCTGCACTGTCCATCACTATACTGACAGCTCAGCACGCCCCTGCCTCTGATTGGACGGCTGAACTGTCCCTCACCATACTGACAGCTCAGCACGCCCCTGCCCAAGATTGGACGGCTGTACTGTCCATCACCATACTGACAGCTCAGCACGCCCCTGCCCAAGATTGGACGGCTGTACTGTCCATCACCATACTGACAGTTCAGCACTCCCCTGCCCAAGATTGGACGGCTGAATTGTCCCTCACCATACTGACAGCTCAGCACGCCCCTGCCCAAGATTGGACGGCTGCACTATCCATCACCATACTGACAGCTCAGCACGCCCCTGCCCAAGATTGGACGGCTGCACTGTCCATCACCATACTGACAGCTCAGCACGCCCCTGCCCAAGATTGGACGGCTGAACTGTCCCATCACCATACTGACAGCTCAGCACGCCCCTGCCCAAGATTGGACGGCTGCACTATCCATCACCATACTGACAGCTCAGCACGCCCCTGCCCAAGATTGGACGGCTGAACTGTCGTTCACCATACTGACAGCTCAGCACGCCCCTGCCCAAGATTGGACGGCTGCACTATCCATCACCATACTGATAGCTCAGCACGCCCCTGCCCAAGATTGGACGGCTGAACTGTCCCTCACCATACTGACAGCTCAGCACGCCCCTGCCCAAGATTGGACGGCTGCACTGTCCATCACCATACTGACAGCTCAGCACGCCCCTGCCCAAGATTGGACGGCTGAATTGTCCCTCACCATACTGACAGCTCAGCACGCCCCTGCCCAAGATTGGACGGCTGCACTATCCATCACCATACTGACAGCTCAGCACGCCCCTGCCCAAGATTGGACGGCTGCACTGTCCATCACCATACTGACAGCTCAGCACGCCCCTGCCTCTGATTGGACGGCTGCACTGTCCATCACCATACTGACAGCTCAGCACGCCCCTGCCCAAGATTGGACGGCTGCACTGTCCATCACCATACTGACAGCTCCGCACGCCCCTGCCCAAGATTGGACGGCTGCACTGTGCATCACCATACTGATAGCTCAGCACGCCCCTGCCCAAGATTGGACGGCTGCACTGTCCATCACCATACTGACAGCTCAGCACGCCCCTGCCCAAGATTGGACGGCTGTACTGTCCATCACCATACTGACAGCTCAGCACGCCCCTGCCCAAGATTGGACGGCTGCACTGTCCATCACCATACTGACAGCTCAGCACGCCCCTGCCCAAGATTGGACGGCTGCACTGTCCATCATCATACTGACAGCTCAGCACGCCCCTGCCCAAGATTGGACGGCTGCACTGTGCATCACCATACTGACAGCTCAGCACGCCCCTGCCCAAGATTGGACGGCTGAACTGTCCATCACCATACTGACAGCTCACCACGCCCCTGCCCAAGATTGGACGGCTGCACTATCCATCACCATACTGACAGCTCAGCACGCCCCTGCCCAAGATTGGACGGCTGCACTGTCCATCACCATACCGACAGCTCAGCACGCCCCTGCCCAAGATTGGACGGCTGTACTATCCATCACCATACTGACAGCTCAGCACGCCCCTGCCCAAGATTGGACGGCTGAACTGTCCATCACCATACTGACAGCTCAGCACGCCCCTGCCCAAGATTGGACGGCTGCACTGTCCATCACCATACTGACAGCTCAGCACGCCCCTGCCCAAGATTGGACGGCTGCACTGTCCATCACCATACTGACAGCTCAGCACGCCCCTGCCTCTGATTGGATGGCTGATCTGTCATTCACTGCATCCAGGAACATTGTTAGGAGGAATCGAGACACAAAAGTATTTTTATCCAATTCTGTTAAGCAAAAGTCTTGTGACTTTTCAAAGTCTTTTACATCAGTTTTTGTGAGTAAACGCTTTAAGTTATGCCCCCATAGTATGTGATGTGTCTGTTCAGTCCAGGAGCGTGGTAGGATCATGTGTTTCTGGATTTTACAGGATCTTATGAGTGATATGAGTTAAAACATAGAATAGTGCAGTGTGGTAGTGACATTGTAGTAGATAGCCATCGCGTAGTGGTATAATACGTGTATGGTACATGGCGGTGTATGATGCTCGGTGTATAGTAAATCATGTGTATGTAGTGGTAGCTGTATGGTCTAAATTCATTGTGGTGTATGATGTGTGTGTGGGTGAGTTTTGTAGTCACATGGTGGTATATACCCTGTGTGTAGTGGAATAGCACACATACATACTTCAGTGTCACGCTGGTGTATGATGTGTGTGTAGGTGAGTTTTGTAGTCACATGGTGGTATATACCCTGTGTGTAGTGGAATAGCACACATACATACTTCAGTGTCACGCTGGTGTATGATGTTGGTGTGACACAATAGTGGAGTATACTTTGAATGTAGCAGAGGCGGATGGTAAGTGGCGGATGGTAAGTGGCGGATGGTAAGTGGCGGGTGGTAAGTGGCGGGTGGTAAGTGGCGGATGGTATTGTAGTGACATAATCTTTCTCTTCATTAGGAACTCTCCATTATGAGTGGAGGGAAGAAGCGGAGTGGTTTCCAGATCACGAGTGTGACCAATGACTACCAGCCATCTTCCCCAGTCTCTCCAGCTCCTCTAGAGCGATCCTTGTCTCCATCACCGCCCAATGGTCTTCGCTCTCCTCCCACCTCTCGCTTTCGACTCGTACGGTTAGACCAGGATCCGTTGGGCGGTGGACGCCGGTATCAGAAAGGGCGGTGGACATGTGTGGACTTTTACAACCTAGAGGTGGGGGTCCAGCACAGAGCCGGCGCCGGACATTCCTTGGACTCCGGCCTTCCTAGGTCTACTCCAACCAGCCCCTTACTGCTCTCACCAGGAGCAGGGGGAAAGGGACAACAGGCTCCAAGGTCACAAGGGGCCCCTATATTTGGTGCTGTGACAGAAAGAGAGCCAACAGCTCAGGTGAGACCCCCTCCATCACCAATAAAATAGAAAACCTGTAAAATATAGGCAACCCATCAGCTAATTATAAGATTATTACAAAATTACACAAACGTCTATACAATGTATCATTTCATTGTCACATTCTCATTGTCCCTCCCATATGCAGCTGTCTCCTCCCCCACGTCTTGTGTCACCGCCCATAACAGCGCAGAATGAGGTGCGTCCTAGCCGACCGGTCTCTGATGTATTCAATGAACGTCTGCTCTTGGCTCGATCAGTGTTCAGCATCGGAAGCGAGAATGAGAGTGACAGGTAAGTGCCGAAAACCAAATCAAGACAGAACACTTGGCCTTTAAATATGAGGAGCAATAGAGCTCATCAAAACATGGCGGCACATGGGAAAGCGCTTCAGGGAAGAGGGAGACGCTAGTGAATGCGGGTCACTTTACTCAAGATGACAAATAAGCAAAATGAAGCAACAAAAAATGTGGAAACTTTATGAGAAATGTGAGGTGCGAAATTCACACCAAGATACGAAACTAAGAGCTACTCGCACTGCACTAAACTAACACTGCTACATCAAGATGACACCTCTCACTGTCTCTCCCACCAGCAACTCCAACAGCATGGGGGCGATAGACAACAAGATCGAGCAGGCGATGGTGAGTACCTAGTGCTCCACTATTAAACAACCTCTACACCGCCATACCGTCCTGTATATACTACTCCTGTATACAGCTCTACACTACACCTCCATCCTGTCCTGTATATACTATTCCTGTACTGTATACGCAGCTCTACACTACACCTCCATCCTGCCCTGTATATACTATTCCTGTACTGTGTATACAGCTCTACACTACACCTCCATCCTGCCCTGTATATACTATTCCTGTACTGTATACACAGCTCTACACTACACCTCTATCCTGCCCTGTATATACTATTCCTGTACTGTATACACAGCTCTACACTACACCTCCATCCTGCCCTGTATATACTATTCCTGTACTGTATACACAGCTCTACACTACACCTCCATCCTGCCCTGTATATACTATTCCTGTACTGTATATACAGCTCTACACTACACCTCCATCCTGCCCTGTATATACTATTCCTGCACTGTATATACAGCTCTACACTACACCTCCATCCTGCCCTGTATATACTATTCCTGTACTGTATACACAGCTCTACACTACACCTCCATCCTGCCCTGTATATACTATTCCTGTACTGTATATACAGCTCTACACTACACCTCCATCCTGCCCTGTATATACTATTCCTGTACTGTATACACAGCTCTACACTACACCTCCATCCTGCCCTGTATATACTATTCCTGTACTGTATATACAGCTCTACACTACACCTCCATCCTGTCCTGTATATACTATTCCTGTACTGTATATACAGCTCTACACTACACCTCCATCCTGTCCTGTATATACTATTCCTGTACTGTATATACAGCTCTACACTACACCTCCATCCTGTCCTGTATATACTATTCCTGTACTGTATACAGCTCTACACTACACCTCCATCCTGTCCTGTATATACTATTCCTGTACTGTATACAGCTCTACACTACACCTCCATCCTGTCCTGTATATACTATTCCTGTACTGTGTATACAGCTCTACACTACACCTCCATCCTGTCCTGTATATACTATTCCTGTACTGTATACAGCTCTACACTACACCTCCATCCTGTCCTGTATATACTATTCCTGTACTGTATACACAGCTCTACACTACACCTCCATCCTGCCCTGTATATACTATTCCTGTACTGTATACACAGCTCTACACTACACCTCCATCCTGCCCTGTATATACTATTCCTGTACTGTATACACAGCTCTACACTACACCTCTATCCTGCCCTGTATATACTATTCCTGTACTGTATACACAGCTCTACACTACACCTCCATCCTGCCCTGTATATACTATTCCTGTACTGTATACACAGCTCTACACTACACCTCCATCCTGCCCTGTATATACTATTCCTGTACTGTATACACAGCTCTACACTACACCTCCATCCTGCCCTGTATATACTATTCCTGTACTGTATACACAGCTCTACACTACACCTCCATCCTGCCCTGTATATACTATTCCTGTACTGTGTATACACAGCTCTACACTACACCTCCATCCTGTCCTGTATATACTATTCCTGTACTGTATATACAGCTCTACACTACACCTCCATCCTGTCCTGTATATACTATTCCTGTACTGTGTATACAGCTCTACACTACACCTCCATCCTGCCCTGTATATACTATTCCTGTACTGTATATACAGCTCTACACTACACCTCCATCCTGCCCTGTATATACTATTCCTGTACTGTATATACAGCTCTACACTACACCTCCATCCTGCCCTGTATATACTATTCCTGTACTGTATATACAGCTCTACACTACACCTCCATCCTGCCCTGTATATACTATTCCTGTACTGTGTATACAGCTCTACACTACACCTCCATCCTGCCCTGTATATACTATTCCTGTACTGTATACACAGCTCTACACTACACCTCCATCCTGCCCTGTATATACTATTCCTGTACTGTATACACAGCTCTACACTACACCTCCATCCTGCCCTGTATATACTATTCCTGTACTGTATACACAGCTCTACACTACACCTCCATCCTGCCCTGTATATACTATTTCTGTACTGTATACACAGCTCTACACTACACCTCCATCCTGCCCTGTATATACTATTCCTGTACTGTATACACAGCTCTACACTACACCTCCATCCTGTCCTGTATATACTATTCCTGTACTGTATACAGCTCTACACTACACCTCCATCCTGCCCTGTATATACTATTCCTGTACTGTATACACAGCTCTACATTACACCTCCATCCTGTCCTGTATATACTATTCCTGTACTGTATACACAGCTCTACACTACACCTCCATCCTGCCCTGTATATACTATTCCTGTACTGTATATACAGCTCTACACTACACCTCTATCCTGCCCTGTATATACTATTCCTGTACTGTATACACAGCTCTACACTACACCTCCATCCTGCCCTGTATATACTATTCCTGTACTGTATACACAGCTCTACACTACACCTCCATCCTGCCCTGTATATACTATTCCTGTACTGTATACACAGCTCTACTCTACACCTCCATCCTGCCCTGTATATACTATTCCTGTACTGTATACACAGCTCTACACTACACCTCCATCCTGCCCTGTATATACTATTCCTGTACTGTATACACAGCTCTACACTACACCTCCATCCTGCCCTGTATATACTATTCCTGTACTGTATACACAGCTCTACACTACACCTCCATCCTGCCCTGTATATACTATTCCTGTACTGTATACACAGCTCTACACTACACCTCCATCCTGCCCTGTATATACTATTCCTGTACTGTATACACAGCTCTACACTACACCTCCATCCTGCCCTGTATATACTATTCCTGTACTGTATACACAGCTCTACACTACACCTCCATCCTGCCCTGTATATACTATTCCTGTACTGTATACACAGCTCTACACTACACCTCCATCCTGCCCTGTATATACTATTCCTGTACTGTGTATACACAGCTCTACACTACACCTCCATCCTGTCCTGTATATACTATTCCTGTACTGTATACACAGCTCTACACTACACCTCCATCCTGCCCTGTATATACTATTCCTGTACTGTATATACAGCTCTACACTACACCTCCATCCTGCCCTGTATATACTATTCCTGTACTGTATATACAGCTCTACACTACACCTCTATCCTGCCCTGTATATACTATTCCTGTACTGTATACACAGCTCTACACTACACCTCCATCCTGTCCTGTATATACTATTCCTGTACTGTATACACAGCTCTACACTACACCTCCATCCTGCCCTGTATATACTATTCCTGTACTGTATATACAGCTCTACACTACACCTTCATCTGTCCTGTATATACTATTCCTGTACTGTATACACAGCTCTACACTACACCTCTATCCTGTCCTGTATATACTATTCCTGTACTTGTATACACAGCTCTACACTACACCTCCATCTCTGCCCTGTATATACTATTCCTGTACTGTATACAGCTCTACACTACACCTCCATCCTGTCCTGTATATACTATTCCTGTACTGTATACACAGCTCTACACTACACCTCCATCCTGCCCTGGTATATACTATTCCTGTACTGTATACACAGCTCTACACTACACCTCCATCCTGCCCTGTATATACTATTCCTGTACTGTATACAGCTCTACACTACACCTCCATTCTGCCCTGTATATACTATTCCTGTACTGTATACACAGCTCTACACTGACACCTCCATCCTGTCCTGTATATACTATTCCTGTACTGTATATACAGCTCTACACTACACCTCCATCCTGTCCTGTATATACTATTCCTGTACTGTATATACAGCTCTACACTACACCTCCATCCTGCCCTGTATATACTATTCCTGTACTGTATATACAGCTCTACACTACACCTCCATCCTGCCCTGGTATATACTATTCCTGTACTGTATATACAGCTCTACACTACACCTCCATCCTGCCCTGTATATACTATTCCTGTACTGTATACACAGCTCTACACTACACCTCCATCCTGTCCTGTATATACTATTCCTGTACTGTATACACAGCTCTACACTACACCTCCATCCTGTCCTGTATATACTATTCCTGTACTGTATACACAGCTCTACACTACACTCCATCCTGCCCTGTATATACTATTCCTGTACTGTATACACACAGCTCTACACTACACCTCCATCCTGCCCTGTATATACTATTCCTGTACTGTATATACAGCTCTACACTACACCTCCATCCTGCCCTGTATATACTATTCCTGTACTGTATACACAGCTCTACACTACACCTCCATCCTGTCCTGTATATACTATTCCTGTTACTGTATACACAGCTCTACACTCACCTCCATCCTGCCCTTGTATATACTATTCCTGTACTGTGTACACAGCTCTACACTACACCTCCATCCTGCCCTGTATATACTATTCCTGTACTGTATACACAGCTCTACACTACACCTCCATCCTGCCCTGTATATACTATTCCTGTACTGTATACACAGCTCTACACTACACCTCCATCCTGCCCTGTATATACTATTCCTGTACTGTATACACAGCTCTACACTACACCTCCATCCTGCCCTGTATATACTATTCCTGTACTGTATATACAGCTCTACACTACACCTCCATCCTGCCCTGTATATACTATTCCTGTACTGTATATACAGCTCTACACAACACCTCCATCCTGCCCTGTATATACTATTCCTGTACTGTATACAGCTCTACACTACACCTCCATCCTGGTCCTGTATATACTATTCCTGTACTGTATACACAGCTCTACACTACACCTCCATCCTGCCCTGTATATACTATTCCTGTACTGTATACACAGCTCTACACTACACCTCCATCCTGCCCTGTATATACTATTCCTGTACTGTATACACAGCTCTACACTACACCTCCATCCTGCCCTGTATATACTATTCCTGTACTGTATACACAGCTCTACACTACACCTCCATCCTGCCCTGTATATACTATTCCTGTACTGTATACACAGCTCTACACTACACCTCCATCCTGCCCTGTATATACTATTCCTGTACTGTATATACAGCTCTACACTACACCTCCATCCTGTCCTGTATATACTATTCCTGTACTGTACACAGCTCTACACTACACCTCCATCCTGCCCTGTATATACTATTCCTGTACTGTATACACAGCTCTACACTACACCTCCATCCTGCCCTGTATATACTATTCCTGTACTGTATATACAGCTCTACACTACACCTCCATCCTGCCCTGTATATACTATTCCTGTACTGTATATACAGCTCTACACTACACCTCCATCCTGTCCTGTATATACTATTCCTGTACTGTATACACAGCTCTACACTACACCTCCATCCTGTCCTGTATATACTATTCCTGTACTGTATATACAGCTCTACACTACACCTCCATCCTGCCCTGTATATACTATTCCTGTACTGTATACACAGCTCTACACTGCACCTCCATCCTGCCTGTATATACTATTCCTGTACTGTATATACAGCTCTACACTACACCTCCATCCTGTCCTGTATATACTATTCCTGTACTGTATATACAGCTCTACACTACCTCCATCCTGCCCTGTATATACTATTCCTGTACTGTATATACAGCTCTACACTACACCTCCATCCTGCCCTGTATATACTATTCCTGTACTGTATATACAGCTCTACACTACACCTCCATCCTGCCTGTATATACTATTCCTGTACTGTATACACAGCTCTACACTACACCCCATCCTGTCCTGTATATACTATTCCTGTACTGTATACACAGCTCTACACTACACCTCCATCCTGCCCTGTATATACTATTCCTGTACTGTATATACAGCTCTACACTACACCTGCCATCCTGTCCTGTATATACTATTCTGTACTGTATACACAGCTCTACACTACACTCCATCCTGCCCTGTATATACTATTCCTGTACTGTATACACAGCTCTACACTACACCTCCATCCTGCCCTGTATATACTATTCCTGTACTGTATATACAGCTCTACACTACACCTCCATCCTGCCTGTATATACTATTCCTGTACTGTATACACAGCTCTACACTACACCTCCATCCTGTCCTGTATATACTATTCCTGTACTGGTATACACAGCTCTACACTACACCTCCATCCTGCCCTGTATATACTATTCCTGTACTGTATACACAGCTCTACACTACACCTCCATCCTGCCCTGTATATACTATTCCTGTACTGTATACACAGCTCTACACTACACCTCCATCCTGCCCTGTATATACTATTCCTGTACTGTATATACAGCTCTACACTACACCTCCATCCTGCCCTGTATATACTATTCCTGTACTGTATATACAGCTCTACACTACACCTCCATCCTGCCTGTATATACTATTCCTGTACTGTATACAGCTCTACACTCACCTCCATCCTGTCCTGTATATACTATTCCTGTACTGTATACACAGCTCTACACTACACCTCCATCCTGCCCTGTATATACTATTCCTGTACTGTATACACAGCTCTACACTACACCTCCATCCTGCCCTGTATATACTATTCCTGTACTGTATACACAGCTCTACACTACACCTCCATCCTGCCCTGTATATACTATTCCTGTACTGTATACACAGCTCTACACTACACCTCCATCCTGCCCTGTATATACTATTCCTGTACTGTATACACAGCTCTACACTACACCTCCATCCTGCCCTGTATATACTATTCCTGTACTGTATATACAGCTCTACACTACACCTCCATCCTGCCCTGTATATACTATTCTGTACTGTATACACAGCTCTACACTACACCTCATCCTGTCCTGTATATACTATTCCTGTACTGTATACAGCAGCTCTACACTACACCTCCATCCTGCCCTGTATATACTATCCTGTACTGTATACACAGCTCTACACTACACCTCCATCCTGCCCTGTATATACTATCCTGTACTGTATATACAGCTCTACACTACACCTCCATCCTGCCCTGTATATACTATTCCTGTACTGTATACACAGCTCTACACTACACCTCCATCCTGTCCTGTATATACTATTCCGGTACTGTATACACAGCTCTACACTACACCTCCATCCTGCCCTGTATATACTATTCCTGTACTGTATACACAGCTCTACACTACACCTCCATCCTGCCCTGTATATACTATTCCTGTACTGTATACACAGCTCTACACTACACCTCCATCCTGCCCTGTATATACTATTCCTGTACTGTATATACAGCTCTACACTACACCTCCATCCTGCCCTGTATATACTATTCCTGTACTGTATATACAGCTCTACACTACACCTCCATCCTGCCCTGTATATACTATTCCTGTACTGTATATACAGCTCTACACTACACCTCCATCCTGTCCTGTATATACTATTCCTGTACTGTATACACAGCTCTACACTACACCTCCATCCTGCCCTGTATATACTATTCCTGTACTGTATACACAGCTCTACACTACACCTCCATCCTGCCCTGTATATACTATTCCTGTACTGTATACACAGCTCTACACTACACCTCATCCTGCCCTGTATATACTATTCCTGTACTGTATACACAGCTCTACACTACACCTCCATCCTGCCCTGTATATACTATTCCTGTACTGTATACACAGCTCTACACTACACCTCCATCCTGCCCTGTATATACTATTCCTGTACTGTATATACAGCTCTACACTACACCTCCATCCTGTCCGTGTAGATACTATTCCTGTACTGTACACAGCTCTACACTACACCTCCATCCTGCCCTGTATATACTATTCCTGTACTGTATACACAGCTCTACACTACACCTCCATCCTGCCCTGTATATACTATTCCTGTACTGTATATACAGCTCTACACTACACCTCCATCCTACTATTCCTGTACTGTATATACAGCTCTACACTACACCTCCATCCTGTCCTGTATATACTATTCCTGTACTGTATACACAGCTCTACACTACACCTCCATCCTGTCCTGTATATACTATTCCTGTACTGTATATACAGCTCTACACTACACCTCCATCCTGCCCTGTATATACTATTCCTGTACTGTATACACAGCTCTACACTGCACCTCCATCCTGCCCTGTATATACTATTCCTGTACTGTATATACAGCTCTACACTACACCTCCATCCTGTCCTGTATATACTATTCCTGTACTGTATATACAGCTCTACACTACACCTCCATCCTGCCCTGTATATACTATTCCTGTACTGTATATACAGCTCTACACTACACCTCCATCCTGCCCTGTATATACTATTCCTGTACTGTATATACAGCTCTACACTACACCTCCATCCTGTCCTGTATATACTATTCCTGTACTGTATATACAGCTCTACACTACACCTCCATCCTGCCCTGTATATACTATTCCTGTACTGTATATACAGCTCTACACTACACCTCCATCCTGCCCTGTATATACTATTCCTGTACTGTATACACAGCTCTACACTACACCTCCATCCTGTCCTGTATATACTATTCCTGTACTGTATACAGCTCTACACTACACCTCCATCCTGCCCTGTATATACTATTCCTGTACTGTATACACAGCTCTACACTACACCTCCATCCTGCCCTGTATATACTATTCCTGTACTGTATATACAGCTCTACACTACACCTCCATCCTGCCCTGTATATACTATTCCTGTACTGTATACACAGCTCTACACTACACCTCCATCCTGCCCTGTATATACTATTCCTGTACTGTATACACAGCTCTACACTACACCTCCATCCTGTCCTGTATATACTATTCCTGTACTGTATATACAGCTCTACACTACACCTCCATCCTGCCCTGTATATACTATTCCTGTACTGTATATACAGCTCTACACTACACCTCCATCCTGCCCTGTATATACTATTCCTGTACTGTATACACAGGTCTACACTACACCTCCATCCTGCCCTGTATATACTATTCCTGTACTGTATACATAGCTCTACACTACACCTCCATCCTGCCCTGTATCTACTATTCCTGTACTGTATACACAGCTCTACACTACACCTCCATCCTGCCCTGTATATACTATTCCTGTACTGTATACAGCTCTACACTACACCTCCATCCTGCCCTGTATATACTATTCCTGTACTGTATATACAGCTCTACACTACACCTCCATCCTGCCCTGTATATACTATTCCTGTACTGTATACACAGGTCTACACTACACCTCCATCCTGCCCTGTATATACTATTCCTGTACTATATACAGCTCTACACTACACCTCCATCCTGCCCTGTATATACTATTCCTGTACTGTATATACAGCTCTACACTACACCTCCATCCTGCCCTGCATATACTATTCCTGTACTGTATACAGCTCTACACTACACCTCCATCCTGCCCTGTATATACTATTCCTGTACTGTATATACAGCTCTACACTACACCTCCATCCTGCCCTGTATATACTATTCCTGTACTGTATATACAGCTCTACACTACACCTCCATCCTGCCCTGCATATACTATTCCTGTACTGTATATACAGCTCTACACTACACCTCCATCCTGCCCTGTATATACTATTCCTGTACTGTATATACAGCTCTACACTACACCTCCATCCTGCCCTGTATATACTATTCCTGTACTGTATATACAGCTCTACACTACACCTCCATCCTGCCCTGTATATACTATTCCTGTACTGTATATACAGCTCTACACTACACCTCCATCCTGTCCTGTATATACTATTCCTGTACTGTATATACAGCTCTACACTACACCTCCATCCTGCCCTGTATATACTATTCCTGTACTGTATATACAGCTCTACACTACACCTCCATCCTGCCCTGTATATACTATTCCTGTACTGTATACACAGCTCTACACTACCCCTCCATCCTGCCCTGTATATACTATTCCTGTACTGTATATACAGCTCTACACTACACCTCCATCCTGCCCTGTATATACTATTCCTGTACTGTATATACAGCTCTACACTACACGTCCATCCTGCCCTGTATATACTATTCCTGTACTGTATACACAGCTCTACACTACACCTCCATCCTGCCCTGTATATACTATTCCTGTACTGTATACACAGCTCTACACTACACCTCCATCCTGCCCTGTATATACTATTCCTGTACTGTATACAGCTCTACACTACACCTCCATCCTCCCCTGTATATACTATTCCTGTACTGTATATACAGCTCTACACTACACCTCCATCCTGCCCTGTATATACTATTCCTGTACTGTATATACAGCTCTACACTACACCTCCATCCTGTCCTGTATATACTATTCCTGTACTGTATATACAGCTCTACACTACACCTCCATCCTGTCCTGTATATACTATTCCTGTACTGTGTATACAGCTCTACACTACACCTCCATCCTGTCCTGTATATACTATTCCTGTACTGTATACAGCTCTAGACTACACCTCTATCCTGCCCTGTATATACTATTCCTGTACTGTATACACAGCTCTACACTACACCTCCATCCTGCCCTGTATATACTATTCCTGTACTGTATACACAGCTCTACACTACACCTCCATCCTGTCCTGTATATACTATTCCTGTACTGTATACAGCTCTACACTACACCTCCATCCTGCCCTGTATATACTATTCCTGTACTGTATATACAGCTCTACACTACACCTCCATCCTGCCCTGTATATACTATTCCTGTACTGTATATACAGCTCTACACTACACCTCCATCCTGCCCTGTATATACTATTCCTGTACTGTATACACAGCTCTACACTACACCTCCATCCTGCCCTGTATATACTATTCCTGTACTGTATACAGCTCTACACTACACCTCCATCCTGCCCTGTATATACTATTCCTGTACTGTATATACAGCTCTACACTACACCTCCATCCTGCCCTGTATATACTATTCCTGTACTGTATACAGCTCTACACTACACCTCCATCCTGCCCTGTATATACTATTCCTGTACTGTATACAGCTCTACACTACACCTCCATCCTGCCCTGTATATACTATTCCTGTACTGTATACAGCTCTACACTACACCTCCATCCTGTCCTGTATATACTATTCCTGTACTGTATATACAGCTCTACACTACACCTCCATCCTGCCCTGTATATACTATTCCTGTACTGTATACAGCTCTACACTACACCTCCATCCTGTCCTGTATATACTATTCCTGTACTGTATACAGCTCTACACTACACCTCCATCCTGTCCTGTATATACTATTCCTGCACTGTATATACAGCTCTACACTACACCTCCATCCTGCCCTGTATATACTATTCCTGTACTGTATATACAGCTCTACACTACACCTCCATCCTGCCCTGTATATACTATTCCTGTACTGTATACACAGCTCTACACTACACCTCCATCCTGCCCTGTATATACTATTCCTGTACTGTATACACAGCTCTACACTACACCTCCATCCTGCCCTGTATATACTATTCCTGTACTGTATACACAGCTCTACACTACACCTCCATCCTGCCCTGTATATACTATTCCTGTACTGTATACACAGCTCTACACTACACCTCCATCCTGCCCTGTATATACTATTCCTGTACTGTATACACAGCTCTACACTACACCTCCATCCTGCCCTGTATATACTATTCCTGTACTGTATACACAGCTCTACACTACACCTCCATCCTGCCCTGTATATACTATTCCTGTACTGTATACACAGCTCTACACTACACCTCCATCCTGCCCTGTATATACTATTCCTGTACTGTATACACAGCTCTACACTACACCTCCATCCTGCCCTGTATATACTATTCCTGTACTGTATACACAGCTCTACACTACACCTCCATCCTGCCCTGTATATACTATTCCTGTACTGTATACACAGCTCTACACTACACCTCCATCCTGCCCTGTATATACTATTCCTGTACTGTATATACAGCTCTACACTACACCTCCATCCTGCCCTGTATATACTATTCCTGTACTGTATATACAGCTCTACACTACACCTCCATCCTGCCCTGTATATACTATTCCTGTACTGTATATACAGCTCTACACTACACCTCCATCCTGTCCTGTATATACTATTCCTGTACTGTATATACAGCTCTACACTACACCTCCATCCTGCCCTGTATATACTATTCCTGTACTGTATATACAGCTCTACACTACACCTCCATCCTGCCCTGTATATACTATTCCTGTACTGTATACAGCTCTACACTACACCTCCATCCTGCCCTGTATATACTATTCCTGTACTGTATACAGCTCTACACTACACCTCCATCCTGCCCTGTATATACTATTCCTGTACTGTATACACAGCTCTACACTACACCTCCATCCTGCCCTGTATATACTATTCCTGTACTGTATACAGCTCTACACTACACCTCCATCCTGTCCTGTATATACTATTCCTGTACTGTATATACAGCTCTACACTACACCTCCATCCTGTCCTGTATATACTATTCCTGTACTGTATACACAGCTCTACACTACACCTCCATCCTGCCCTGTATATACTATTCCTGTACTGTATACACAGCTCTACACTACACCTCCATCCTGCCCTGTATATACTATTCCTGTACTGTATATACAGCTCTACACTACACCTCCATCCTGCCCTGTATATACTATTCCTGCACTGTATATACAGCTCTACACTACACCTCCATCCTGCCCTGTATATACTATTCCTGTACTGTATACAGCTCTACACTACACCTCCATCCTGTCCTGTATATACTATTCCTGTACTGTATACACAGCTCTACACTACACCTCCATCCTGCCCTGTATATACTATTCCTGTACTGTATACAGCTCTACACTACACCTCCATCCTGTCCTGTATATACTATTCCTGTACTGTATACACAGCTCTACACTACACCTCCATCCTGTCCTGTATATACTATTCCTGTACTGTATACAGCTCTACACTACACCTCCATCCTGCCCTGTATATACTATTCCTGTACTGTGTATACAGCTCTACACTACACCCTCCATCCTGCCCTGTATATACTATTCCTGTACTGTATACAGCTCTACACTACACCTCCATCCTGCCCTGTATATACTATTCCTGTACTGTATATACAGCTCTACACTACACCTCCATCCTGCCCTGTATATACTATTCCTGTACTGTGTATACACAGCTCTACACTACACCTCCATCCTGCCCTGTATATACTATTCCTGTACTGTATATACAGCTCTACACTACACCTCCATCCTCCCCTGTATATACTATTCCTGTACTGTATACACAGCTCTACACTACACCTCCATCCTGTCCTGTATATACTATTCCTGTACTGTATATACAGCTCTACACTACACCTCCATCCTCCCCTGTATATACTATTCCTGTACTGTATACAGCTCTACACTACACCTCCATCCTGCCCTGTATATACTATTCCTGTACGGTATACACAGCTCTACACTACACCTCCATCCTGTCCTGTATCTACTATTCTTGTACTACACCTTTTTGTGGTGCTGTATCTGTGTGTTATACTGTCTTCGCACTGCTGTCCCCAGGATCTGGTGAAGACTCACCTCCTTTTTGCTGTACGTGAGGAGGTGGAGGCGTTACGGGAACAAATTAAAGACCTCACAGAGAGGAACGGCATTTTGGAGCATGAGAACAGCCTGCTGCGTACTCTCGCTACTCCGCAGCAACTTTCCGAACTGAATGTGCGTCTCCAGACGTCTAGAAAAATGCTGTGAGCCTCGCGTTCGGTAGAAGACGGACTATGGTTCCGTTTTGTGTAACGGAATCTGAAGACAAGAAGGCGAAGCCTGTAGCGGAGACACTTTACAAAAGGGAATAATGAAGAGGGTCCTAATGACGCCATCTCCATGCTGCTTTCACACTAGATGAGAGGGCTCGATCCGGGATATTGGTCACCTCCAGAATTCTGCCACACAGTCGACACTGCCATAAAGATGAGCCTCTCGCAACGCGCCATTTTACACGTTTTCAGCTGCAACCTCAGTGTTTACTACCAGGCTGGTTTGCCAATACTAGTCCTGTCTGCTGCGGCCCTGCGCAAGGGGACGGGCCGTCTTAATTATTTTAATGAATGTAGTTAATGGACTAACGCTAAATAAAAGATGTCATAAGTGGTGACTTCCGGTCTGCGGACGCGGCATCTGCACAGTTGGTTTGGCCGCTGTCCTCTTGGTGGATCAATGGGAGATACGACAGGTTAATATTGTAACGGTACAATATATTTTACTAATGGCGGATCGCGAGGTCCCAGCTTACACTCCTGTGTGAAGCGATTTAACTGTACTGATAAATAAAACTATTTTTCTACCACAGAAATGTCGTCTTCACTCCGGGCGGAACGTAGATTTGTCACTTTCTGTCAGCCATCTTGGCCCCATGTTATCTGTCAGTCAGCCGCTCCTGATTTCTTCTCTCTCAGTATGTCAGATATTGTCGCTGTCTATCGGCCATCTTGGCTCCTTTGTTATTTGTCAGTCAGCCGCTCCTGCTTTCTTCTCTCCCTCAGTATGTCAGATATTGTCACTTTCTGACGGCCATCTTGGCCCCTTGTTATCTGTCAGTCAGCCGCTACTGGTTTCTTCTCTCCCTCAGTATGTCAGATATTGTCACTTTCTGACGGCCATCTTGGCCCCATGATATCTGTCAGTCAGCCGCTCCTGATTTCTTCTCTCTCAGTATGTCAGATATTGTCGCTGTCTATCGGCCATCTTGGCTCCTTGTTATTTGTCAGTCAGCCGCTCCTGGTTTCTTCTCTCCCTCAGTATGTCAGATATTGTCGCTTTCTGTCGGCCATCTTGGCCCCATGTTATCTGTCAGTCAGCCGCTCCTGGTTTCTTCTCTCCCTCAGTATGTCAGATATTGTCACTTTCTGACGGCCATCTTGGCCCCATGTTATCTGTCAGTCAGCCGCTCCTGGTTTCTTCTCTCCTTCAGTATGTCAGATATTGTCGCTTTCTGTCAGCCATCTTGGCCTCTTGTTATGTCAGTCAGTTGCTCCTGCTTTCTTCTCTCCTTCAGTATATCAGATATTGTCGCTGTCGGCCATCTTGGCCTCTTGTTATGTCAGTCAGTTGCTGCTGCTTTCTTCTCTCCCTCAGTAAGTCAGATATTGTCGCTTACTGTCGGCCATCTTGGCTTCTTGTTATCTGTCAGTCAGCCTGCTTTCTTCTCTCCCTCAGTATGTCAGATTTTGTCGCTGTCGGCCATCTTGGCCCCTTGTTATCTGTCAGTTGCTCCTGCTTTCTTCTCTCCCTGAGTATGTCAGATATTGTCAGTTTCTGTCGGCCATCTTGGCCCCTTGTTATCTGTCAGTCAGCTGCTCCTGATTTCTTCTCTCCCTCAGTATGTCAGATATTGTTGCTATCGGCCATCTTGGCTACTTGTTATGTCAGTCAGCCGCTCCTGCTTTCTTCTCTCCCTCAGTATGTCAGATATTGTCGCTTTCTGTCGGCCATCTTGGCTTCTTGTTATCTGTCAGTTGCTCCTGCTTTCTTCTCTCCCTCAGTATGTCAGATATTGTCGCTTTCTGTCGGCCATCTTGGCTTCTTGTTATTTGTCAGTCAGCTGCTCCTGATTTCTTCTCTCCCTCAGTATGTCAGATATTGTCAGTTTCTGTCGGCCATCTTGGCTTCTTGTTATCTGTCAGTCAGCTGCTCCTGATTTCTTCTCTCCCTCAGTATGTCAGATATTGTTGCTATCGGCCATCTTGGCTAATTGTTATGTCAGTCAGGCACTCCTGCTTTCTTCTCTCCCTCAGTATGTCAGATATTGTCAGTTTCTGTCGGCCATCTTGGCTTCTTGTTATCTGTCAGTCAGGCACTCCTGCTTTCTTCTCTCCCTCAGTATGTCAGATATTGTTGCTATCGGCCATCTTGGCTACTTGTTATGTCAGTCAGCTGCTCCTGATTTCTTCTCTCCCTCAGTATGTCAGATATTGTTGCTATCGGCCATCTTGGCTACTTGTTATGTCAGTCAGGCACTCCTGCTTTCTTCTCTCCCTCAGTATGTCAGATATTATTGCCATCGGCCATCTTGGCTACTTGTTATGTCAGTCAGCTGCTCCTGATTTCTTCTCTCCCTCAGTATGTCAGATATTGTTGCTATCGGCCATCTTGGCTACTTGTTATGTCAGTCAGCCACTCCTGCTTTCTTCTCTCCCTCAGTATGTCAGATATTGTTGCTATCGGCCATCTTGGCTACTTGTTATGTCAGTCAGCTGCTCCTGATTTCTTCTCTCCCTCAGTATGTCAGATATTGTTGCTATCGGCCATCTTGGCTACTTGTTATGTCAGTCATCCGCTCCTGATTTCTTCTCTCCCTCAGTATGTCAGATATTGTTGCTATCGGCCACCTTGGCTACTTGTTATGTCAGTCATCCACTCCTGCTTTCTTCTCTCCCTCAGTATGTCAGATATTGTTGCTATCGGCCATCTTGGCTACTTGTTATGTCAGTCAGCCGCTCCTGCTTTCTTCTCTCCCTCAGTATGTCAGATATTGTTGCTATCGGCCATCTTGGCTACTTGTTATGTCAGTCATCCACTCCTGCTTTCTTCTCTCCCTCAGTATGTCAGATATTGTTGCTGTCGGCCATCTTGGCCTCTTGTTATCTGTCAGTCGCTCCTGGTTTATTCTCTTCCTCAGTATGTCAGATATTGTTGCTGTCGGCCATCTTGGCTTCTGGTTATGTCAGTCAGCCGCTCCTGCTTTCTTCTCTCCCTCAGTATGTCAGATATTGTCGCTGTCGGCCATCTTGGCTTCTTGTTATCTGTCAGTCAGCTGCTCCTGATTTCTTCGCTCCCTCAGTATGTCAGATATTGTTGCTTTCTGTCAGCCATCTTGGCCTCTTGTTATCTGTCAGTCGCTCCTGGTTTATTCTCTTCCTCAGTATGTCAGATATTGTTGCTGTCGGCCATCTTGGCTTCTGGTTATGTCAGTCAGCTGCTCCAGGTTTCTTCTCTCCCTCAGTATGTCAGATATTTTTGCTTTCTATCGGCCATCTTGGCTTCTTGTATGTCAGTCAGCCGCTCCTGGTTTCTTCTCTCCCTCTGTATGTCAGATCCTGCTTAAATTACTATCGTTGAGCGTGTGAGATAATCGGGTTGTAGTCCCGTACTTGTGACACACGACCATTCAGAACATACGTTACCTCACAGCCGGACAATGAGGTTCAACGAGTGTGAAAGAGATCTGCCACCACCATGGAAGCTTTGTGCTCACTCTGGGGTTGCCATGGAAGCACAATAAGACTTTCTATCAGCTGATCGACACCTGTTGCATGAGGGGAGGTCACATGACAGGAAGTTACTATGGCAACTCCAGAGCAACCATAATACCGTGTGAAATTAATGAGAGCAGTGAGGTGTAAAGCGTGAATGGTCTTCTCTGTATACCGGGCCATACTTTACCTCAGATTTTGGAGTATCTGATGCTGTACGGACTCATATTCGTGATTAGTCTCAGGCAACATTGCGCTTAGTCCGAACACACACCACACGACATCCATGACATGGTGTCCTAACTTACAGAGGTTTATTACCTCCTAGTCGTGTTACAATCCACAATTGCCTGATGTGTAAAGCGCCCTGGAATAAATGGCGCTATAATAATAAATAATAATGTTTAAAGCGCCCTGGAATAAATGGCGCTATAATAATAAATAATAATAATGTGTAAAGCGCTCTGGAATAAATGGCGCTATAATAATAAATAATAATGTGTAAAGCGCCCTGGAATAAATGGCGCTATAATAATAAATAATAATGTTTAAAGCGCCCTGGAATAAATGGCGCTATAATAATGAGTAAAACTGCCGCCTGAAGTATACGCGACCAGAACAGTGCGGCACGACGTGTACATGTGCGGACGGGACTGACACACACAATTTACCTCAGATTACTCGTGTTATATGAGCCCCTCACAGTCCACGCCTCATAGCATGTCTGAGGAGACGCCGCCTCCGCCATCTTTGTGTAGGGCAGGCTTCGCGCACAGCCCACACTGCACAGCTCGCCTTCCTCCCGGCATCTCAGTGTGCGCAGCTCCTAACCCTGCCGTCAGCCGCACTCTCATCTGCCACTTATGTGTCTCGGGCAGGCTAGTATCAGTCTTTTCTTTGCCCTCACATAATATGGCGGCGTCCTCCTCGCTCCCGCCTTTTCTGCCCTAACTCCTCCTATACTGAAGTGTTTCCGGCAAGGACAGGAAGTGACGTAACGTCCCACCTCCATCTTTTAGTGTATTGCAGACGGCCTGACCGGAGCGTGTGGAGCGGGGAGGATTTGTGTGAGTCGGTGTGTAGCAGGGGCCTGGGAAACCCCCTTGTCATTAAACCGGAGGCAGTGTGCAGGAGATACCTGAGTGCGGGACGTGGGGAGGTCCAAGTGACAGGAACCGGGGGAGCAACGGTAAGGGAGATACCAAGGGAGAGGGGGAGCGGCGCTGCGGGAGATACCACGGGACGGGAGGAGAGGGGGAGCAACGGTAAGGGAGAGACCACGGGATGGAGGAGGGGGGAGCAACGGTAAGGGAGAGACCGCGGGATGGAGGAGGGGGGAGCAACGGTAAGGGAGAGACCACGGGACGGAGGAGAGGGGGAGCAACGGTAAGGGAGAGACCACGGGACGGAGGAGAGGGGGAGCAACGGTAAGGGAGAGACCACGGGACGGAGGAGAGGGGGAGCAATGGTAAGGGAGATACCACGGGATGGAGGAGAGGGGGAGCAATGGTAAGGGAGATACCACAGGATGGAGGAGAGGGGGAGCAACGGTAAGGGAGATACCAAGGGAGAGGGGGAGTGGCGCTGCGGGAGATACCACGGGACGGAGGAGAGGGGGAGCAACGGTAAGGGAGAGACCACGGGACGGAGGAGAGGGGGAGCAACGGTAAGGGAGAGACCACGGGACGGAGGAGAGGGGGAGCAACGGTAAGGGAGAGACCACGGGACGGAGGAGAGGGGGAGCAACGGTAAGGGAGAGACCACGGGACGGAGGAGAGGGGGAGCAACGGTAAGGGAGAGACCACGGGACGGAGGAGAGGGGGAGCAACGGTAAGGGAGAGACCACGGGACGGAGGAGAGGGGGAGCAACGGTAAGGGAGAGACCACGGGACGGAGGAGAGGGGGAGCAACGGTAAGGGAGAGACCACGGGACGGAGGAGAGGGGGAGCAACGGTAAGGGAGAGACCACGGGACGGAGGAGAGGGGGAGCAACGGTAAGGGAGAGACCACGGGACGGAGGAGAGGGGGAGCAACGGTAAGGGAGAGACCACGGGATGGAGGAGAGGGGGAGCAACGGTAAGGGAGAGACCACGGGATGGAGGAGGGGGGAGCAACGGTAAGGGAGAGACCACGGGACGGAGGAGAGGGGGAGCAACGGTAAGGGAGAGACCACGGGACGGAGGAGAGGGGGAGCAATGGTAAGGGAGATACCACGGGATGGAGGAGAGGGGGAGCAATGGTAAGGGAGATACCACAGGATGGAGGAGAGGGGGAGCAACGGTAAGGGAGATACCAAGGGAGAGGGGGAGCGGCGCTGCGGGAGATACCACGGGACGGAGGAGAGGGGGAGCAATGGTAAGGGAGAGACCACGGGATGGAGGAGGGGGGAGCAACGGTAAGGGAGAGACCACGGGACGGAGGAGAGGGGGAGCAATGGTAAGGGAGAGACCACGGGACGGAGGAGAGGGGGAGCAACGGTAAGGGAGAGACCACGGGATGGAGGAGAGGGGGAGCAACGGTAAGGGAGAGACCACGGGATGGAGGAGAGGGGAGCAACGGTAAGTGAGATACCACGGGATGGAGGAGAGGGGAGCAACGGTAAGGGAGAGACCGCGGGATGGAGGAGAGGGGAGCAACGGTAAGGGAGAGACCGCGGGACGGAGGAGAGGGGAGCAATGGTAAGGGAGAGACCGCGGGATGGAGGAGAGGGGGAGCAACGGTAAGGGAGAGACCGCGGGATGGAGGAGAGGGGGAGCAACGGTAAGGGAGAGACCGCGGGATGGAGGAGAGGGGGAGCAACGGTAAGGGAGAGACCACGGGATGGAGGAGAGGGGGAGCAACGGTAAGGGAGAGACCACGGGATGGAGGAGAGGGGGAGCAACGGTAAGGGAGAGACCACGGGATGGAGGAGAGGGGAGCAACGGTAAGGGAGAGACCACGGGATGGAGGAGAGGGGAGCAACGGTAAGTGAGATACCACGGGATGGAGGAGAGGGGAGCAACGGTAAGGGAGAGACCGCGGGATGGAGGAGAGGGGAGCAATGGTAAGGGAGAGACCGCGGGATGGAGGAGAGGGGAGCAATGGTAAGGGAGAGACCGCGGGATGGAGGAGAGGGGAGCAATGGTAAGGGAGAGACCGCGGGATGGAGGAGAGGGGGAGCAACGGTAAGGGAGAGACCACGGGATGGAGGAGAGGGGAGCAACGGTAAGGGAGATACCAAGGGAGAGGGGGAGCAACGGTAAGGGAGAGACCACGGGACGGAGGAGAGGGGGAGCAACGGTAAGGGAGAGACCACGGGACGGAGGAGAGGGGGAGCAACGGTAAGGGAGAGACCACGGGACGGAGGAGAGGGGGAGCAACGGTAAGGGAGAGACCACTGGACGGAGGAGAGGGGGGAGCAACGGTAAGGGAGAGACCACTGGACGGAGGAGAGGGGGAGCAACGGTAAGGGAAGAGACCACGGGATGGAGGAGAGGGGAGCAATGGTAAGGGAGAGACCACGGGATGGAGGAGAGGGGGAGCAACGGTAAGGGAGATACCAAGGGAGGGGGGGAGCGGCGCTGCGGGAGATACCACGGGACGGAGGAGAGGGGGGAGCAACGGGGCGGGAGGCACCGCGGGACGGAGGAGAGGGGGAGCAACGGGGCGGGAGATGAAGTGGGGAGCAACGGGGCGGGAGATGAAGGGGGGCAACAATCTATGTATGGGGAAGGCTCTCAGTTGCCGGTGACCCCAGTGTGTCGAGCTAGTTGCCCTCTAGTATATGTTGGGGGCTTTATTTGTGCGGTCTCGTCTTCCCGTCAGATAATGGGGGGACAGTGATGATGAGTATGACCGCCGGCGCAGGGACAAGTTCAGACGGGAGAGAAGCGACTATGACCGATCCCGGGAAAGGGAGGAGCGGAGGAGAGATGACTGGAGCGACAGGTGAGGAGCCGCACACACGGAGCCGGCCGGTGGTCTGATATCTGCAGCCGAACCACTAATGGGGCGACGCTCTGCTTCATTCAGGGAATGGGACCGCGGGCGAGAGAGGGAGAAGCCGCGGAGAATATCGAGACTATGACCGCAGCCGGAGAGAGAGGTTCACCCCACCGCGCCATGAGATGAGCCCCCCGCAGAAACGCATGAGGAGGGACTGGTAAGAGAGGGGCCGGCATCTGCCGGGGTGGCGTAAGGAGGACTGCGCGCCCTCAGGGCTGTTGGGAGGGGGGGGCGTGTCCAGCAGGGGCCTGGCAGGAGGGGGCGTGTCCAGCAGGGGGCTGGCGGGAGGGGGGCGTGTCCAGCAGGTTCTCTGACTCCTGTGGATGATGTGATTTTCTTTTTCAGGGATGACCATAATTCGGACCCGTACCACAGCGGCTATGACATGCAGTACTCCGGCTCGTCGGGTGCCCCCTCGTACGGTCCCCCGCAGCCCTGGGCTCACCCAGAGATGCACGTCATGCAGCATCATGGGATCCCCATACAGGCCAGGTAGGAGCTCGGTCTGGTCAGGTGCAGCGCCCCCCGTATGTATATACTGTATACTCCTATATATGCTTCCTCAGACTGGGGAACCTCCATGATGTGGACTTGGGGACTCCAGCGCCCATTATGAAGACCTTCAAGGAGTTCCTGCTGTCCCTGGAGGACACGGTGGATGAGACGGAGGCGGTGCGCCGCTACAACGAGTACAAGATGGAGTTCAGGAGGCAACAGATGCAGGACTTCTTCCTGGCACATAAAGATGAGGAGTGGTATGTGACCCCCGAGTAATGTGTCAGCCCACCCTCCAGTGTCATCCTGTACCTCCAGTGTTGTGCCGCCCCTCTCCTCAAACTCTACTCTCTAGTGTCATCCCTTCCCTGCCTCCTCCTCAGTTGTCTCACTCCTCCCTTACTCTTCCTAGCTCCTCATCCTTTGTCCCACCATTTCCATCCTCTCATGCTCCTTCTCAGCCTCTGCCCCCCCTCCCTTCGTCTTCTTCCGTCCCCCCCCCTCCCTTCATCTTCTTCCGTCCCCCCCCTCCCTTCATCTTCTTCCGCCTCCCCCCCCCCTCTCCCCCCCTCCCTTCGTCTTCTCCCCCCCTCCCTTCGTCTTCTCCCCCCTCCTCGTCTTCTCCCCCCCTCCCTTCGTCTTCTTCCCCCCCCTCCCTTCGTCTTCTTCCCCCCCCTCCCTTCGTCTTCTTCCCCCCCCCTCCCTTCGTCTTCTTCCCCCC